>NC_056726.1:1597957322-1597994822 GCF_019279795.1 Protopterus annectens | reverse complement strand
TCTGCAGGCCATTTAAAACAATAACACCATTTTTAATAAATCCAAACAGGAGCAAATCTTTCCACTATACATTCCTAGGGGTCTTCCTAGTTGGGAGAGTTGTTTAGAGGTACACATGACAACTGGAGCACTGGATATCATTATGGGAGGAATGAGGGCATGAGCTAGATTAGAATCTGGATGAGAACCTATGACAGATGAGATGAGATGAGATGAGATGAGATGAGATGAGATGAGATTAGATGAGATGAGAAAAGTAACAGGATAATGGAGCTATCTGGATTTAAGGACACCAAGCTGTTTATGTAAATTGATAAATCTCAGATCCCAGTGTCTATCTTAAGGAGAATTCAGTTTATATGACACTGTGTAGGAGCACTAGTTTTTCCAAAGTCTGCTATACTCCATTGCTTTGCATTTATAGAGAAACCATGGTTAAACCACCAGTTATTATTATAATCAGGCTTTTTTGAGTATTAGTGAATCTGAAGGGGTTAGATTAATTCTTAGCTTTTTTTTCATTTGTGAATTTAGTTAGGCAAAGGTTATTAGTATTTATCTGTAGTTCAGAGAAATATAATCTTTGGAGAAGATGGCATAGGACAGAACCTGGAGAAACATCATTAGTTACATTTTTCTATTTAGAGAGGGTACCATTTATTCTGATTGAGTGCATTCTATTTGATATGAAGCAGTCTAACAAAGTGCAAAGCAGTTGGTGTTTAGTTGGGTTAGTTTATTTACAATGTCAGAGTGGTAAATTATATCACATGCTATAGTTAAGTCCAGATAAGCAACATGGACAGGAAGTCCTTCACCTAAGGATTTAATGATGTACTGAGGTCACTAACAAGATTGAGAAGGCATGACCTACCATTCACAAAGCCAAATATCAATAGGTTTAATGTTTGCACATATTGTATGCCCTTGGCTTTACAGATAAGTTCAGTGAGACTGATGGGCATGTAGTTACCTCAGTGAACAGAGGAACTTCCCTACAGGAGGGTATGTGAAGAAGAAATATGGACATGGGACAGGAAAGGTGTAATATTTATGCAAAGGAGAAAGTAAATCTAACCAATACAAAAAGAGCAGCACCAAAGATATTTGAAGAGAAATAGAGACAAAGGAATCCAGATATGGAAAACTTTACAATGCAAAAAATAAGAAGACTAAGAGGAGAAGAAGAAAAGGAGATGAGTAATGGAGAAGTCAAAGAAATAGAAATTGAGGTTATGGAGCCGCTGCAAAGAGAAGGATTCAGTGTAGAAAATGGAATGCAGAGAGCACCACAACAGGATAGAGCAATAGATATCCAAACGAAGGGGAAAATAGCCATATCAAGATATTTTGGAGCCTTCCACAGGAAACCAGTATACATTTTCACTTGAAGCTGGACAGCAATGAAAGGAACAGGTAACCGTGGAAACTCTGATGCAGTCAGTGTTGAGGAGTGATAGGCCAGTGAGTTCCCATATGACAGAGCAACAGATGACACAGGATGAAATTGAAGAGAATGTGCCACAGGAAGATGCTATAGAACTTTCTATAGATTGCCTGCAGGAAATGGAAAACAAGGGATGTGCCCTCAGTTTGGAAGAAAATGAGCTAAGAGAAGAGTTGCTTGATTTATTGGACATGGATAGATATATTAAGATCAATGAGCAAAATATATTGCAGAAGGTCAGTAAAACCCAAAAAGTAAGAAGTCTGATAAAACAAATGAACACAGTAATTAGCACTGTCCATAGAGATCCATGTGATATAACAGAAGTAAACAGGATATACCACTGTGCTGCTAAATTAATAACTGATAAAGTTCTACCACAAGATCACAGGGTAGTGAGGGAAAGGAAGGGGAGAAATTGAATACCATCATGGAAATATCGAATTGATATCGAGATGAGATGAGATGAGATGTGATGAGATGAGATGAGATGAGAAAACTATAAAGCAATTAAGACAAGAAGTGTCACTGTTAGAAGACTATAGAAGGAATAGATCAACAAAAATACTAAAAAAGAGAGATGTGATTAGAGCAGACTAGGATCTATCATGCACTATCGCAAATAACAAACTAAAAATGTCAGCACAGGTGGAAAAACTTAGAAGATACACAGATAAATATAAGAGAAAAGTACAAAATAAGCAATTTATTGATGACCCAAAAAAGTTTTACAGAGAATTGGGAAATAAGGTAAAAGGAACTGAAACGGCACCAAAAAAACAGGAAGTAGATACATTTTGGAGAAGTATTTATAAAGATCCTGTGGAACATAACAAAGATGCTAAATGGATAGAAGAAGTAAAAGAAAGAATAAGAAGTTTAAAGGTACAGGATATGAAATGGGATGAAGTAACAGCCAGAGAGATTCAAACAAAGTTAAGGAAAAACCCCTAATGAAAACCCCAGGCCCAGATGCAGTACCTAACTTTTGGTTAAAGGTATTAACATCTTCGCACGAGGATTTAGCCATACGCGCAACCTGAACAGACACCACACTGGCTAACAACAGGCAAAACAATGCTCTTACTTAAGAGTGAACCTGCAAGCTACCCTAAAAATTATAAACCAATAACTTGCCTTCCAATGATGTATAAACTATACATGGGAATTGACGCCATCAGAGTTTGTGGTCATTTAGAAGAAAACTCAATTATGGCAGTAGAACAAAAGGGCAAAAAAAGAAAGTCATATGGAACAAAGGATCATTTGTTGTTAAATTAATTTATAGTGGAGAACTGTAAAAAGGGGAAGAATCTAAGTATGGCATGGATTGACAGTATCTAACATTCATAGATAAAAAAGTGCTTAAAAATATATAAGATACACCATACACTGATTGACTATATTACAGTAACCGTGAAACAATGGCAGACCACTTTGCAATTAAGCCATGATAAAGGACAGATTATGATCCCAGGGATAGAAATCTAAGGGGGATATTCCAGGGTGACTCTCTGTCACCGTTACTATTCTGCCCTGCTATTAATCCATTAAGCTGTTTATTTAACAGCTTAGGCCATGGCTATAATTTGGCTCCTAGAAAACAACAAAGTCTAATGACTTCTCATCTTCTCCTTGTCAATGATTCAACATTGTATAGCTCATCAGATGAGGAACTGAAAGCACAGCTGCAGGTTGTCAAAACTTTTTCAGATGATATTAGAATGTCATTTGGTCTTGATAAATGTGCAAAAGCAACCTTTAAAGCAGGAAAACTGCAGCACCAGGAAAACATCAGCTTGGGACAAGAATGTGGTATAAAAGAACTTGAGCAAGAGGGAGTGTATAAATACTTGAGAATTGATGAAGGATCAGCAATAAAGCATGAACAAATGCAAATAAAACTCAGTAAGGAATACTTTAGAATACTTAAATTAATCCTGAGAACAGCATTGACATCTAGGAATAAGATCCAAGCTGTAAATCAGTTTGCTCTTCCTGTCCTAACTTGCAGTTTTGGAGTGATTGACTGGTCCCAAAAAGTGTTGGATAGATTAGATATTAAAACAAGAAGGATGCTTCATGTTCACAAAATGATTTATAAAAATCAGTGTATACCAAGATTATATATTCCCCATTCTGAAAGAATGATGGGCTTCCTTGAAATTGATTACATATATAGATCTGCATTCAGGGACTCCGCATATATCTACTGACCTCACAAGATCCAAAAGTAGTGAAAGTTTTGAAACATGAGGAGAATAAATCTAAGATGACTTCTCTGCTTAATTTAGCAGAAGCATATCGACATCAAGCAGGAATGGAAATCAAACCAGAAGTGGATAAAAAAACAGACAGCAACTGAATGTGCCAAAAAACAAAAGATAGAATATAAGGTGAAGGACCAGATGAGAAGGCAAGAAATGTGGAAAAAAAACATAAATATAGTTGCAGGTATAGAAAACATCTGGAAGAACCTCATGTTGATCAGGAATGAAGGCAGGATTGGTTAAGGAGAGGTGAATTCAAACCAAGAAATGAAAGGTTAATATTGGCAGCCCAAGATAGTGGGCTACATACACGCTGGTTTGCAAAGTCCATTGAACATGTGGGAGAAACAGAAAAATGCAGGTTTTAATAGATAGCAGCATACCATGATCATGATATTCCCCTGCCTAAAAATCCAGCCAATCAGAGTTAGACTCTCCAATCCTTCAGGGAGTCTAAGATCAGATATCTTACACATGGAAGCCTTTACTCTCATTAGAGTCTGCTGCACTACAGATTCTGTTCAAGGATGCTGGTAATGTCCTTGTAGTGTATTGACTCAGTCAAAACCCATATGGAAAAGGGCTTATTATCTTTTCTTCTTTCTCTCTTGCCTCTTGTCTTCTTCAGAATGCATGTTAATGTCTTAAGTCTTTAAGGCTCTACTCCCCCACAGAAGTTGGAAATCAAAATCAAGTAGTCTGATCCTTCAAGAAACCCAAAGTCAGGTGGCTGGAATATGGAAGCCTCAACTCTCACCAGAGGCTTGCAGACAAAACTCTAGAATGCTGCTGAAATCCTTGTATTACATTGAATCAATCAGAACCCAAACAGAATATGGTTTTGTTTTCTTCTCCTTATTCTTTGTAGTCTCCAAAACATAAGGCAAGAAATGTGGAAAAAAATAGGATTAATACTGGAGTAGCTGTTTTAATGTTTCATTTCATATCAGCAAAGACAGTGATTAAGTGAGAGCCTAGTACTACTCGCAATGCTCATTGTTATCGAGGCTGTTACCATTTTTTTCCTCATAACAATTACAATTACTGAGCCAAGCTGACGGTGGGATAATTGATCAGCTAGACCGATTGTATGTGAGAGTGCAATTTCTGCCAAAAGCGCTCGTGTAATTTTGTTACCATTTATCCTTTATCCTATAAGTACTATATCCTGGTTAAGCTGATGGACAGTTATAGATTAAGCTGGACTGCCTGTACAGGAGAGAGCAATGTTCATGTTACTTTAATTTCCCTTCTCCCTGCTGAAGTGCAACTGTTCTCCCGCCTCTTGTTAAAGAACCCTACTATTTTGATTGTGCATACTCTTTTCCTTAGAGCGGCTCCCTGAGAACATAGCTAGATCCCAGCTTAAAGCTAGTTAAATGATACTTTGGACGGAATCCACTTAAATCTTTGTTGGTATTGTCTTTAATTTTATTTTGTCAATACCCACATCACTGTAATCTAGCCTACCCTCTTTTGAAAGTGAATCATGAGGAGACTTGGTAGGGTTAGACTAAACGTGGTATTTAGGGTACTATTGTATGCCACCTTCCCTATTATAGCACAATTAATTGTGTGCACTGGCTGTTTAGTGTGATAGCTGAAGGGCTTGGTTTCAATAGATTTCACCTGTACTTTGCTGCTTTGCTCTTTATTACTGTCATCGTCCTCTTAAGACACACCTAATACCTACTAATAATTTTTTTTTCTGAGTTGCTCAGCAGGACTGAGTACATAACTGGCTTTTGATGATTTTATATATGTAAACTACCTGCCTCTGCCAAACAAATTGGTTGTGTCTCTCTGTAGTACTGTATAAATACACCTAACATCTAAACACAAGACCTCATCTTGGTTTTTTTTTAGACCTAGCTACTGTTGTATTACTGAGTACATTGTTGCCACTTAAGTAAATGTATGTGTTAAAGGTGCTTTTTAACAATGTAATTGTTTGCATTCTTCCTTAACTGTGTAAGCTCTATTCTGAAATTACTGCTGGCCATTCACCTAACTGTTATTTTCTTTCTCTAACCTTCATAGCTCTCAACCTCCTCCCTGCATTAAGAATTTGAGAACCTACCTGCCTGGTCAATAAGGACTCCCAGCAAATAAGTCCCACTATCTCATCTGCATCCCTAAGAAACCTTTGTCCTGTGCTCTAAGTCCCTCCCTACAAAGGAGTAAAGAAAGTACTTTTTGACCCCCTGACAAAACTGTGTACAGAATTGCTCTTTATGACATAAAAACAAGTAGTGTATGTTTTAAGTCTCCCTCCTGAGCCAGGTTCCCAGCAGCCAGTTCCAGCTCTCACCCTAACTATGAACCCTTCTCTCCTTGGTTCTATTAATTGACTTACTTTTTCTTCTTTATTTCTACTTTGTCAACTTGCTGTAATCAAGCTGTTGTCCACTAGGTGGCACCCTAAACTTGGCTTCTTAATATCCCTTATTCTCTTCTCTAGTATTATATCCCTCATTACTTATTATTTTCTCTTCTTTTTCTCCTCTTTTCTATTACTACCCCCTCTGTTAGCTATATTCACTTTCCTCTCTCAACTATCTCCTGTTAACTAACTATTGTAATAGTACTCCCCACCTGGAATTACCTAGAACTCCTCTACAATCTGTAGCTTTCTGATTGTCTCTGGGATCTCATTTTTTACTTGCTCTAACCCACTCAGTTTGCCCTGCGGGCTCACTCCGCTCCCCTACCCTACCCCCAATTCTCACCCACCCCAGAGGTCCTACCCTTATACATATCAAACCACACCCCTTCTCCATTCCACCTATCACAATCACATTTCCATTAAATGATATTCTCTATTTTCCTGCCTTTTTTTCCACCACTTCCTATCTCTCCCACCTCTCCCTTTTACCTTTCCTGACCACACCAACTTTACCTCTGTACCTATAGTAATAATTTATATCTACCATGTCAATGAATAAACCCTCCACCATAGACCACTTACAGAGGTTACTCATACTCACACTTCTACCTCCTTTAACTCTAGCATACCTGCTAACCTCCTATGAACACCCAGTATATGCAAACTTTCTATACCCTACTAAACAATCTACCTCTTCTTCACTAGCCGCTCACACTGACCATTCCAACATTACATCCCACACCCAGCTATCTACTACCTAAATACCTTAGGACAGCACACATTAGATATAACTTCCCTAATACCAGAAGATATCCATCTCTTCTCAGTAAATATACTAATACTAGATATCTAACACTACTCCTCTCCCTAAAGGATGGAAATATTCACCCAAACTCCAGTCCAAACACCTCCACTACCACTCAACTTGTCAACCCAAACCCCTCTGCCATTCACCTACTTAAAAAAACTACCAACTCACTCTTAATAGCTCACCTCAACACACGTAGCATTAATAATAAAATAACACAACTCCATGCTCTCTTGGAACTCTACTCATTTGATATTATTTGTCTAACAGAAACTTGGTTAAAACCGGTAACTAAAGACAATGAAATTATACCACCTGGTTACAACATTTTACGTCTTGACCATGTAGCCAAGAAAGGTGGTGGAGTAGCTGTTCTATTCAAATCTGATTTTCAAATAAATTAATCAAAAACCTCCTCAAGACTCTAATGCTGAGATAGTTATTACCAAGCTTCAGCTAAACCCAGTCAAATCTATCTATATTATCTGCATCTATGTTCCTCCAGGTAATAACATTACTACCATCGAAAACTTCCTTTGTTGGTTATCTCAAAACCTTCCTCAAGAAACCATAATCCTAGGTGATTTTAACATTGATTGGAAATAGGTTCATAGGTTCATAGGTTCATACTAGGCTATCTGCCCTAGGGCATTTATAAGCCTAGCCAGAATGTGTTTGGCTTTCGACACCCATTTTAAATTTATTTTGCTATGCCCTTTTTCGAGGTTAGTATACTGTGCCTCTGTCTAACAGTGACACAGAAGTGATACCCGGGGTAAACCTATGATCTCCCATCCACTCATCAAGATTCCTCTTGAAGAGAGTCAATGAGGGACTCTGCCTAACCTGGACTGGGATTTTATTCCAGAGTGAAGGGAGCCTCTGGGTTATGAATCTGTCCCTCCAGCATGTCCTATTTATTTCAGTGCTGAGGTTCAAGTCTCTCAAGCGCGTAGCTCAATGGGATTTGGATTTTCTGAGGTGCAGCATGTCCATTAATTCCGGGTTGGACATGGCTTTATACGTCAGGCACAGATCGCCTCTGAACAGGTGGTATGCCACTGAGTAGAGCTGGAGTTTCTTTAACCGGGCAGCATATGGCATCTGTTTGAGCCCTTTGATCCTCTTGGTGAGGTACTTTTGGGGTCTTTCCAGTTGCTGCAGGTGTCTGGTGCAATAACTACCCCATTAGCCATATTAATCTCTATGGGTTTACCCAAACTATTACCTCCCCTACTAGAATAAACAAGACTAATAAGTAAGAAAGCACCTTAGATTGGATACTCATTAATAATCAACCCCAGACTTATGACTCTGGAACCCTCCCTGACGACATAAGTGACCACTCATTAACCTACATTATCAGGCTCAAAACCAATCCACCCATTCAATCCATATTTAGGGCAATTAGAACCAAGAAAAACTTCAACTTGGATCTATTCCTAAGTGAACTTACAGCATGTAATTGGTCCCCCTTAAAACACCTTTCTCTAGATGAAGTTGTTGATTACTTTAATGCTAATTTCCTAGACATACTCAACCACCATGCTACTATCCGCTCTATCCGGATAAGATCTAAATCTGTTCCATGGCTTACTAAGGAAACCAAGCAAAAAATCCATCTCAGAAATAAATACTGTAATAAATCACGCTTAGCTAAAAACCCTGTTGACCTCCAAAACTACAAACAACTGAGAAATGAAACAAAAAAAGCTATACTGTCCGATAAAAAAAAACTATTACCTACAATCTCAGCAGACCCACCATAATAAACCACAAAAGTTCTGGTCAAGTATTAATCAATTATTAAATCCTGGTCAATCGATCACACCTAACCCTCAAGGCACTGACAAGGACAATCCTAAACAATCTGCCAATGCCTTTAATACCTTTTTCACCAAAGCAATTCAAACTCTTGTCAGTCAGCTCTCTCCTCAAAACGTAACTATATCTAATTCTGACTCTAACCCACCACCTCCATTTCTCTTCCAACCTGTCTCAACAACATTTATTCTCACCTTTATCCAAAAACTGAAACCATGCACTCCTTCTGCTGACCAACTACCCGCAGAATACCTACAGTTAGCAGCCAAATCTATTGCTTACCCCATCTCCATTCACATCAGTAGAACCATCACTGAAGGATATATTCCCAAACTTTGGAAAGTCTCTCATATTATTATTCTTCATAAGGGGGAGACTCCACTGAACTCTCCAACTATCGCCCCATAGCCCTACTTTCTCCTTTATCTAAGATCATGGAAAGATGTATCCACAGGCAATTGCTAGACCACCTTCTCTATAATAACCTGCTTTCCAACTCCCAACATGGGTTCAGACCTTCCCATAGCACAACTACTGCCCTCCTTTCCTTTATTGATACCATCAACAAAAACCGTAACCTTAACATGCTTTCCTTTGTACTTTTCATTGACCTGTCCAAGGCTTTCCACATGGTAAATCACACTATACTCATAAACATTCTCAAATCTGTCTCTTGACCCACTAGCTATAAAATGGTTCCATTCCTACTTAAATAACAGACATCAAGCTGTGCTCTGGAACACTGTTCTTTCTACCCATCTACTTGTTAATATTGGTGTCCCTCAAGGGTCCATACTGGGCCCTCTCCTGTTTTTTATATTCATCAGTGACCTTCACCAAGTAGTTCCCCAAGCTACATGTATACAATATGCTGATGACTCCACACTTATATGCTCAGCCACATCTGTATCAGAACTTCACTCCCTTACACAATATGTATTTAACTCTGTAGAACTATGGTTTACAAAACGCTGTCTCCTATTAAACCCTAAAAAAACTAAACTTCTCCTTTTTACACCTACCAGTAAATCTCCCCCAATAGACTTCACTGTAGCATCCAATAATGGTCCACTCATATCCCAAGATCTTACTACCAAACTGCTAGGTATCACCATAGATAACAACCTTAACTTTGATGCCCATATCAACAACATTTTGAAAACTGCTAATAAAAAAATAGGCTCTCTTTGTAGTTTCAAACCCTTCCTCACTCCTGCAACTAGAATAACTATTGCCCACACCCATCTGATCCCTACCCTTCTTTATGCCTCACCCATATTTACCAATCTGTCAAAAAATAACCTTAAGAAACTAGAAAACTCCTACAATAGCATAGCCAGGTTTGCCACAGGTAACCCATTAAGAACACACCACTGTATTAATCTAAAGCATTTAGGGTGGCTTGAATTACAGCAGCAGCTGAAATTTAATCAACTGGCCATCACCCATAAAATACTTTATCAACCTGCCAAGGCACCCATCCTATCTAACCTTATTCACCCCTATTATAACCTGAAGTCCCTAAGATCTTCACAAAAACTTCTTGTATATATCAATAAATCAAACAATAGAGCTGTAGACTCTCTCTTCTCTAATACTGTTGGAAAAACCTGGAACCTACTTCCCTCTGAACTTTCCACACTTCCCTCTATTACTCTGTTTAAAAATAAACTTAAGCTCTTCCTGAAAACACATTGGATGTGCCCCTGTACTAAACCTGACTGACCAGCTTACTCTTATTACCTGATTCAACCTTACCTTCTCATCTCTGAAATAATTTCATCTTAATAACTACTATTCTTCCTCTCCATCATAGTCTTACTTATTAATGTATTCTCAAAAAAGTGACACATATTACTACTAGATGTATTACTCAACTGCTTCACCATTTCACTTTCCTTTTATCTTCCATTTTTAGCTACATTTATACTATACTTTTTTTTAGCTATTATTCTTTCTCAACATTTAATTGTAACTTCATTAGTAATTGTACTAAGTCTAGTCAAATATGTTGTAGTTTTTTTTTTTATATATACTTTATAAATTTGTGACCTCTTAAAATTTCTGTTTTTTTTATGGTGAATGTATTTGCATTCTAGATATGTACTTCTGTAGATGTAAACTGTATTTGAAATGTGTGGAGCTTTTCTCCTCGGGCCTCTACTGAAAATGGACATATATCCAGCTAGACTAGCCTGGTCAACAAATGTAAAATAAAATAAATAAATAAAATTAAATAAAGGAAGAACTTTAAAATCTACTCAGACAAAATCATGGAAGTGGAATCTTAACCCAAACCACATAGGTTCATAGGTTCATAGGTTTATACTAGGCTATCTGCCCTAAGGCATTTATAAGCCTAGCCCAAATGTTTGTGGCTTACGCCACCCCTTATATGAAAAAATACTGTGCCCATTAGTTTGTTGTGCCTCTGTCCAGCAGTGACACAGAGATGATTCCCGGGGTAAACCTACGATCTCCCATCCACAGGTCTAGATTTCTCTTGAACAGAGTCAGCGAGGTGCTCTGCCTCACATGGACCGGGATTTTATTCCACAGCATAGGGAGTCTCTGAGTGATAAATCTATCCCTCCAGCACGTCCTATTTATATCCATGCCAAGGTTTAAGTCGCTTGCTCTAGTGGTTTTGGTGGATTTGGATTTTTTTGAGGTGGAGCATGTCCATTAATTCCGGGTTGGACATGGCCTTGTATGTCAGGCACATGTCACCTCTGAGCAGACGGTATGCGACTGAATAGAGCTGGAGTTTCTTCAATCTGGCAGCATATGACAGATTTTGGAGTCCCTTTATCCTTTGGTGAGGAACTTTTGGGGTCTCTCCAATTGCTGCAGATGTCGGGTGAGATACATCCCGAATGGGGCATTGTACTCGATCATTGGTCTGATAAGTGAAGAGTACAGGGGAACAATGACCTCACTAGATCTGGATGTGAATCCTTCATGATCAGGTGGGCAATGTAGAAGGTCTTTCTAACCACTTTATAGCGTGAGTGTCAAAGAAAGGCCACTGTCAACCTGGGTCCCCAGGTCCCTGATAACCTCTTCTGTGCTTAGTGTATTGCCACCTATATGGTAGCTTGGGTTACCTTGTTTTTCCCGAAGGTATGACTATACATTTTTGGTGTTTAACTTAGCCATGGCTCTGGCACCAGCTATCTGTTTCCGTGAGTCCCTTCTGAAGGATATCCATGTCCGATGCACTTTCACTATGGCCCCAGTTTGCAGTCGTCTGCAAACTTTGTCAGCCAAAGTCCTCCCATGTTGGCCTGTACTTCTGAGAAGTAGATGCCAAGCAATAGGGACCAAGGACGAGCCCTGTGGGACACCACTTGTGACCGGCTTGGAGTCTGACACAGCGCCAGCAACTCTAACCCTGTGGGTTCTGTCCTTGCCAGTTTGCAACCCATCTTGTGACATATGGGTTTACATTTAAGCTGGTAAGTTTTTCTACAATACCAGTGGGGTATTGTGTGAAAGCCTTTGCAAGGTCAAGGTAGGCTGTATGGACTGCCTTTCCATTTCAATGGCCTTGGTGACTGTTTCGAAGAAGTCGACCAAGTTCAAAAGGCATGATCTTCCCTTGACAAAGCCAAACTGGGTCAGGTCCAATGTCTGCAAGTCCCGTATATCTTTGTTTATGAGCTCCATTATGATCCTCTCCATAGCTTTGCAGACTAGACTTGTTAAGCTTATGGGGCAGTAATTACCAGGGTCCGTAGAGGCGCCGCCTTTGTGGAGTGGGACCACAGTTGCCGTATGCCACTCCTTGAGCACGTATCCTGTGGTAAGGCTGAGATTAAACAGCTGCCTTATGTGCGGGTTTAATTCCTCATTTAGCTCATGTAGCACACAGCCGGGGACACCATCCGGTCCCATTGATGCTGTGTTTTTAGCTTTAGAGAGAGCAGCTTTCACCTGCGCATTTGAGATGTGCGGGAGGCTACACTCGGCTGGGATAGTTATCTCTCCTTTTGGGAGGGGGGTGAAGTTTGCACTGAACCTGTCTGCCAGTATGTTGGCAATGTATGTGGGTTCAGTGATTTTTGTATCATTTTCGACTAATTCTGAGCATATCTGGGAGTTTCCACCCAGGTTCCTAACATAGCTGAAAAAGGCCTTATGATTGTCCTTTGAATCCATGGCAATTTTTCTCTCAAAATTGGCCTTAGTTGATTTTATGAGTGCTCGTATTTTTTTACAGAACTATAAAAGCTGTTCTAGCCATTGCAGTAATTATGCTGCCCCAGTTTCATTGCTTCTGATGAGCCAAAAGCATAGATAATCAAACTAAGCAATGCAGCTGCACATTTTAAATTCTATTATTTGCTATGCCCTTTTCGAGAAAGTTAGTATACTGTGCCTCTTGGTTCTAACAGTGACACAGAAGTGATACCCGGGTAAACCTACTACGATCTCCCATCCACTCATCAAGATTCCTCTCTTGAAGAGAGTCAATGAGGGACTCCTGCCTAACCTGGACTGGGATTTTATTCCAGAGTGAAGGGAGCCCTGTTATGAATCTGTCCCTCCAGCATGTCCTATTTATTTCAGTGCTGAGGTTCAAGTCTCTCAAGCGCTGTGAAGCTCAACAATGGGATTTGATTTTCTGAGGTGCAGCATGTCCATTAATTCCGGGTTGGACATGGCTTTATACGCAGTAAGCACAGATCGCTTCAGAACAGGTGGTATGGCCACTGGAGTAGAGCTGGAGTTTCTTTAACCGGCAGCATATGGCATTCTCATTTGAGCTCCTTTGATCCTTCTTTTGGTGGGGAGGTACTTTGGGGGTCTTTCCAGTTGCTGCAGGTGCTGGTGCAATAACAACTACCCCATTGTGCCATATTAATCTCTATGGGCTTCTACCCAAAACTATTACCTCCCCTACTAGAATAAACAAGACTAATAAGGCAAGAGCACCTTAGATTGATTACTCATTAATAATCAACCCCAGACTTATGACTCTGAACCCTCCCTGATCGACATATTATTAAGTGACCACTCATTAACCTGTATTTTATCAGGCTGTCTTCAAAAACCAATCCACCCATTCAATCCATAGTTTAGGGCAATTAGAACCAAGAAAAACTTCAATCTTGATCTATTCCTAAGTGAACTTTACAGCAATGTAATTGGTCCCCTTAAACACCTTTCTCTAGATGAAGTTGTTGATTACTTTAATGCTAATTTCTAGACATACTCAACCATCATGCTACTATCCGCTTCTATCCGGATAGACTCAAATCTAATCGCTATTTAATAAGGAACGTAAGCAAAAAATCCATCTCAGAAATAAATACTGAACAATTACGCTAGCTAAAAAACCCTGTTGACCTGCAAAACTACAAACAACTGAGAAAATGAAACAAAAAAGCTTATACTCGTCCGATAAAAAAACTATTACCTACAATCTCAGCAGACCCACCATTAATAAAACCACTGTTAAAAGTTCTGGCTGGCATATTAATCAATTATTAAATCCCTGGTCAATCGATCACACCTAACCCCTCAAGGCACTGACAAGGACAATCCTAAACAATCTGCCAATGCCTTTAATACCTTTTTTCACCAAAGCACCAAACTCTTGTCAGTCAGCTCTCTCTCAAAACGTGGAATTATTATATCTAATTCTGACTCTAACCCACCACCTCCATTTCTCTTCCAACCTGTCTCCAATAACAACATTTATTCTCACCTTTATCCAAAACTGAAACCATGCACTCCTTCTGCTGACCAACTACTCCTCGCAGAATACCTACACAGTTAGCAGCCAAATCTATTGCTACCCCATCTCCATTCACATCAATAGAACCATCACTGGAAGGATATATTCCCAAACTTTGGAAAGTCTCTCATATTATTTTTCTCATAAGGTGGGGGAGACTCCACTGAACTCTCCAACTATCGCCCCATAGCCCTAGGCATTTCTTCCTTTTATCTAAGATCATGGAAAGATGTATCCACAGGCAAATTTGCTAGACCACCTTCTTCTATAAGTAATAACCTGCTTTCCAACTCCCAACATGGGTTAAGGTTCAGACCTTCCCATAGCACAACTACATTGCCCTCCTTTCCTTTATTGATACCATCAACAAAATCAGAACCTTAACATGCTTTCTCTTTTGTACTTTTCATTGACCTGTCCAAGGCTTTCCACATGGTAAATCACACTATACTCATAAACATTCTCAAATCTGTCTCTTGACCCACTAGGGCTATAAAATGGTTCCATTCCTACTTAAATAACAGACATCAAGCTGTGCTCTGGAACACTGTTCTTTTCACCCATCTACTTGTTAATATTGGTGTCCTCAAGGGTCCATACTGGGCCCTCTCCTGTTTTTATTCATCAGTGACCTTCACCAAGTAGCGTTCCTCAAGCTACATGTATACAATACGCCTGATGACTCCACACTTATATGCTCAGCCAAACATCTGTATCAGAACTTCACCCCTTACACAAGATGTATTTAACTCTGTAGAACTATGGTTTACAAAACGCTGTCTCTATTAAACCCTAAAAAACTAAACTTCTCCTTTTACACCTACCAGTAAATCTCCCCAATAGACTTCACTGTAGCATCCAATAATGGTCCACCCATATCCCAAGATCTTACTACCAAACTGCTAGGTATCACCATAGATAACAACCTTAACTTTGATGCCCATATCAACAACATTTTGAAAACTGCTAATAAAAAATAGGCTCACTTTGTAGTTTCAAACCCTTCCTCACTCCTGCAACTAGAATAACTATTGCCCACACCCATCTGATCCCTACCTCTTTATGCCTCACCCATATTTACCAATCTGTCAAAAATAACCTTAAGAAACTAGAAAAACTCCTACAATAGCATAGCCAGGTTTGCCACAGGTAACCCATTAAGAACACACCACTGTATTAATCTAAAGCATTTAGGTGGCTTGAATTACAGCAGCAGCTGAAATTTAATCAACTGGCCATCACCCATAAAATACTTTATCAACCTGCCAAGGCACCCATCCCATTCAACCTTATTCACCCTATTATAACCTGAAGTCCCTAAGATCTTCACAAAACTTCTTGTATATATCAATAAATCAAACAATAGAGCTGTAGACTCTCTCTTCTCTAATACTGTTGGAAAACCTTGGAACCTACTTCCTCTGAACTTTCCACACTTCCTCTATTACCTGTTTAAAAATAAACTTAAGCTCTTCCTGAAAACACATTGATGTGCCCCTGTACTAAACCTGACTGACCAGCTTACTCTTATTACCTGATTCAACCTTACCTTCTCATCTCTGAAATAATTTCATCTTAATAACTACTATTCTTCCTCTCCATCATAGTCTTACTTATTAATGTATTCTCAAAAAAGTGACACATATTACTACTAGATGTATTACTCAACTGCTTCACCATTTCACTTTCCTTTTATCTTCCATTTTTATCTACATTTATACTATACTTTTTTTAGCTATTATTCTTTCTCAACATTTAATTGTAACTTCATTAGTAATTGTACTAAGTCTAGTCAAATATGTTGTAGTTTTTTTTATATATATACTTTATAAATTTGTGACCTCTTAAAATTTCTGTTTTTTTATGGTGAATGTATTTGCATTCTAAATATGTACTTCTGTAGATGTGAACTTTATTTGAAATGTGTGGAGCTTTTCTCCTCGGGCCTCTACTGAAAATGGACATATATCCAGCTAGACTAGCCCAGTCAACAAATGTAAAATAAAATAAATAAATAAAATAAAATAAAGGAAGAACTTTAAAATCTACTCAGACAAAATCATGGAAGTGGAATCTTAACCCAAACCACAGATATATAACAACTGTTCTAGCCATTGCAGTAATTATGCTGCCCCAGTTTCATTGCTTCTGATGAGCCAAAAGCATAGATAATCAAACTAAGCAATGCAGCTGCACAGTGTGCCAGGTATGTGTATTTTCTCCAAACCTTTTATCTACATTTATCTATATAGTCACATTGCAGTAGTCATCATCTTTTGCTCATACGCTGCCTTGCAGTACCTCCCAGTCACATTGCATGCTGTTCTTTCCTTACTCTTTGAGCCAATAGGAAGGTAATGATTTATTCTCCTGTCCAATTGTAGGCACAAGTAGATATCAAGGTACTGTATCTACCATAAATAACATATTAACTCCTGATGAGGGACTACAGTTAGACAAAATGCTCAAGTAACTGCAAAACCTATGCTGGTCTAATAAAAAGCATCTCATTACCTTCTGTTCCAGTATTTTCTAATCCCCCTCCTGTGAAATGGCACTGCTGTAGAATCTTTTTATATGCCAGATATGTAGCCCAAATGCTAGCATTTTATTTAACTTGATTTATATGGGTTTAGCCAGATTTTCATTAATTCTTTGAAGGAAACTGTGAAGTATGTTGCCTGGTTCCACAGAACCTGAGTTTTTAGGTTTACTTGGTGAAATAGCTTTCATATCTGGCATTATATATGGATGTCTGTTCTTGTCTGTACAGAATTCTGATATATTTTCACAGGGTCACCATTGAAAATGTTATTTTAATTTGCACTGCTTCTTTGCTGTGCTGGATCCAAAGTCTTCTTAAGACACACAGTTTTGCTGTGCTGTTTACTGCTGAATCAGAGACACACAGCTTTGCATGACTCCATCTGTAGTCTGTTTAAAGCACCAAGCTGTTCAAATTGCACATTGATAAAGAAATATATTTTGCAGCTATAAGCACAGTTACAGATAACTTATTTTTGTAACAAACAACACTTACTCTTTCTGTCTGATTGTAGCATATATTTACAAAGTTTTCCTTCATTACAGATATGAATGATGACTTCTACAAAATACGTCTCTCTGTCTTTCTCTCACATAACTGAACTACTACAATTGTTATATAGAGTGCTAGTCACACACATAAATTTTATTTCCTCTTGGTATCTTTTTTGGCCTTCTGTGGGAAGTCACATAATGTCTGTTTTTAGACTTTTCTATTGTCTTGTCAGCAGTTCTGCTGATGTGAAAATGCACAAATGCACGCAATCAGAATAACAGAAGTATGAAAGGAAACATCTGCTCTGTTCCTATTGAAAAAACATCATGTATTGCTGAGTTTAGATATTTGTTCTGCAAACATGAAAAAAGCATGTGATACTTGCTTTCCATTCTGATGCTGTGAAGAGAAGCCTGTCTGTTATACATATAGTATGAATGCCCATGTTATATTGCTAAACTCTATGCATATATTCAAGCAAACTTTTTATTCTATGCTTTATCTTTCAGCATATTTACAACAAAATTAATTTCAGTCTTATATTAATAATCTCTAACAATTCCCTCTTTTTTTAAACATACTCAAAACACTTTATACTGATATGTATTTTGATCACATTATATAGAAAACACATTAAGAAACAAAACCTTTAGTCTTCTTTTGATACAAGTCAAAATGCAATTTTACATAGTTAATACAATTATATCAAGCATTACTACCAAAACTGAATGTATTTAACAACTTTTTCTTAATGCAATTTTACATAGTTAATACAATTATATCAAGCATTACCACCAAAACTGAATGTATTTAACAACTTTTTCTTTTGCAGACCATTCTTTGAAAATATTTTACTATTTATGAGCTGTGTCTGCTTTAGTTTTATTTTTTTTAACTTGATTAATTTATTCTTTTGCAATCACAGAATTTAATTTCTGACTTAGAACCATGTGCTACTGCAAGCATTTATACACTGCTGAAAATATACAGTTTCAATGTCATTTTAACCATAACATTGTGGTTGTATTTCTGAACTGCCCATAAACTTTAATTGACAGTGAAATATACTCTGAAAATGTGTTTACATATTACTCCATTAGCTGTATGAATACAATATTTTAATATAATTTTTTTTCTAGCTGGGGTAAGTAATACTAGTACAGATAAAATGATGTTCCAAAAACCAGTAATAAGGCTCCAACTTAAAATGAGTGATAATATTACAACTTGACAAATTACTTTTGAACTTATTACAATGTATCTTGTACAGTATGTATTTACACAGACTTTTTGCTATTCATGCATTTCAATCTAGTAGCTATCCTGGACCCATTTTTTTAACTATGCTTTTTGCATACCAACATTGTCTTGCCAAAAACATATTAAAATAGTGACCAGTCTTGTTCAACTTTTTACATATCTTTACTCTCTCTTGTATAGCTGTAATAAAGCAATTTTAAATCATCTTTTGTATACCTTTACAGTTTAACAGGTTGTAAATACAATTTAATACTAAACAATACAACAA
The DNA here is from genome assembly GCF_019279795.1 of Protopterus annectens. NCBI lineage: Eukaryota > Metazoa > Chordata > Ceratodontiformes > Protopteridae > Protopterus > Protopterus annectens. Next base: position 1,597,975,776 of record NC_056726.1, on the reverse strand, counting down.
TAACTAGCATAAAATATCTTGGACTTTCAGATTTAATCTGTTTACCAGTGTTTCTTATGCACTAATACCTGTTTTTTATCTCCCCCCCAAAAGAGTATTGTCAAGAAGGAATGAGATATTATTTCTTTCTGTAGCTCTATTTCAGACCCATGTGCAGTACAGCTTATACAGTCAGTGTAAAACTGAGAAAGTGCCCCTCCTCCTGCAGCATTGCAGTATTGTTTATTTGCTTTATTAGGTTAACGAACTATGGACTTTTGTCTGATTTGATAATTTTTTTATAAAGCTTTTGCTGTTTATTACCACTAATAGGTATTTATACCTTTGCATAATTGATTTGAACTATATGTATACTATAGCCCATCTGCTGGCTGTACTTGATGCAACTGATTTTTTTTTTTTTTTTTAACATTTACTTGCAAACAGATTATCAGTGACATTTATGCACAATTGTGACATTTTATTACAATTACCAAATAATGTTGCATGTGAATCATTTAACAATTATGTTTTAATAACAATAATGCTTTAAGAAAAACTCAAGCCACTTGTCTGGCAATCAGTCTTGTTGTTTATTTTATCTTTGCAACATTTCCTGTAACTATTCGTCCAGTCTAGAAAGGTCTGATACACTTGCATTTCAGTTAACCTTTTAGCATTTTTCCTTTAATCATCTGTTAGTAAAATGCAGTTATAAAACACTTAGTATTATATTTGTGATTTGCAAAACTATGCAAATTAAACATTATTTTACAATTAGCTTACATAGATTTCAGTATTTTTTATTTAATTAACTATCCTGCCATTAATTTTAAAAAAACTGTTTGACTAATACCATCTGTGATTTTATTTCTTTTTAAAATTCAGGTAACTGTTTTGTGTGATGCTACTATACAATTATAAAAAAATTGTAAAAAACAAATAGATATTAGCTTAACTAACACGTTTATATTTACATTATTTATATTTGCTGTTGTCTGCCTTTTATTCTTCTGCATTGTACTTCAGATCAAAAGAAAATACATGCATGTCAGTTTTGTGACTTTAAATCTTTACTGTTATTAACTATTTTCATTTGATTCTTATACACTAAAACTGTTGTGTACCTTTTGACTATGCTATTAGAATAGCAGTTATATGGTCTATTTTACTGTACTACAAATAAATGTCTTGCTTTAACTGAATGAAAGTAAAACATTTAAGAATGGTTTGTCCAGATACTGCCAATCATTAGCGGACCGCAGTACCGCTGTGGCAACCCCTAACTGGGAAAAGCCGAAAGATACAACAACAACCATGTATGCTTAACCATTTTAAAAACACAAACATATTATAAAATATATTTCTTTTGTACAAATCAGCTGTAGTTTCCTGTTCTTTCCCAATGTTCTCTTAAGCTCAGCTAATTTATTTCCTTTATTTTGTAACTGCTGTTTAAGAGTTTCCTGTAATGTTGCATGGTCTTTCTGACCTTCTTTAATAACCTGTTCTGCTGAATTTAAAACTCCTATGCACTTTTGAAAAGATGTATGTATAACTTGTCTAAGCTTTCTGAACTCATTGTGTCTGTCTTTTAGAAGTTTATTACATTCTTTTGTAACAAAATGTACTACACGTCCTGTCAGTAACTGATTTGACTGTTGTTGCAATTCTGAAATAAACCTTTTACATCTAGTGACAGAACATAACTGTCTAACATTTGAATATAGTGTCAGCATATTAACTTTTCTTGGTTCTTTACCATTAAAATGTTTGTCTGTACAGTCTAACCTTTGAATAGTGGCATGCACTGTATTTTTATGACATTGTACACACAATAAACATTTTTTATACCGCACATGATTTTGTTTCAGATACCAGTCAAATATTTCAATCCAGTTGCATAATGCCTTACTATTAACTTGTCCTAACTTGCTCCACACAAAATACTCCCAATCACTCTCATTCCCACTAGGCATTTTTACATCACCCACACTACTTCCCCATCCACTAATAGTGCAACCCTATAATTCCTATTCAGACCCCCTACCTAGAAACAACTTAAACTTTATAACCATGACTACCACACAACTAAGTCTAGTCTGTCTTCTCATAATTCTTTACAACACCACAAGTTATCACTCTAGCAATATCCCTAAACTTAGTAGCACAACACTACATTATGCACTCTCGTATACAGACACCACAAATTATAATAATATCTGCCCACAGTTATTCAAGAACTACATAACAACCCAATTCAGAACTAAACACATATGCTCTCATTCCTACTCCAAAAAAACACAATACTTTCTCGCACTCCTCACCAAACTCCAACATCTGTATAACCATTTTAACTCCAGGCTCACCATAAGTGGGGATATCCACCCCAACCCCGGCCCAAATCCATCCTGTCCACACAAACTGCTCTAACACAAATGTCAGAACATAACACCCCCACTTTCTTCATCCCTGGACAAATCAACAACAGCAGGAAAACCAACCATCTTTTAATGTTAAATATTAATATTAGAAGTATCAAAAATAAAATACCTGAACTCCTGGCCACAATAGCACACTACTCCCCAGACATAGTTGTTTTAACAGAAACCTGAATAAATAAAAACACAGCTAACTAAGAAGTTCTCCCTACCGGCTACAATATCATTAGGCAAGACAGACCACTTCGTAAAGGGAGTGGAACTGCCTTACTGTACAAGTCCAACTTAACTATCCATCAATTACCAAACTCCTACCCCTCCCTAATAATTGGGACATACTTATCTCACAACTTCAACTTCACCCTAAAAAGGTCATCACCACAATTGTGGCCTATATTCCACCTGGTAATACACCTGCTAGCCTTGAAGACTTCTTATCCTGGTATTCTTCCACATACTCACAAGAAACCCTTATTCTGGGGGACTTCAACCTAGATTGGTTCACCTGTATATCAGAACCACCAAGTAATCTAATAAATCTCCCTGGCTACCAGCACCTACTCCAAATTCCAACTAGATGTGATAAAAAAATCTAAAAGGGAATCCATCCTTGACTGGGTCCTAACTAACAACCCCACATTGTACCCTCACACAGGCAGTCTCCCAGACACCTTAAGTGACCACAACATAATATACTTTATATGTAGTAGCACAAGCATATGCAAAACCACTAACTATATATACACTAGAAACACAAAAAAATTCTCTCCTGAGGTCCTCAACACTTTACTCTGTAACTGTGACTAGACCCCTCTAAAAACCCTCCCACTTGACCAGACTGTAGCATATTTCAACAAAACATTTCTACAACACATAGACACTGTCGCTCCATTGCGCAAAATCTAGGTTAGAACCTCTATAAACCCCTGGCTCAGTAAAGAAACCAAACAAATCCTCAAGTCCAGAGACACTGCCTGGCTTTACTATCAAAAAAATAAAGAAACACAAAGTACCAAGAACTGCGCAACCGTGCAAAAAAATGAATTAGGCTGGACAAAAAAATCCTACTACACAAACATTACAAACTAAATACCAACACGACCCGCAAAAATTTTGGAAAAATGTAAACCAGCTACTGAAATCCACCCAAAAGGCTACCCCCAAACCAACCACCCCTAACACTAAAGTTCCCATCGAAACACAATTCAACTCCCACTTTGTGAACTCAATTTTATCCTTAGTATCACAGGACAGTTCCTTCCTCACTATCCCCCCAACACAAATAACACTAATACAAGCTTTACCCTCAAAACAGTTTCCACCACTTCAATCAAAAGCATGCTCTCCAAACTAAAAACCTCATCAACAGCAGCCAACCTACTCACCAGCTATTTCTTGAAACTCACACAGATGCTATTGCTATCCCAGTCTCCACTCTCATAAACAGATCAATTGTTGAAAACTATGTGCCCAAACTCTGGAAAATATCCTATGTTACACCCATGCATAAAGGCAGGACCTCCACTGAACTTAATAACTACAGACCCATTGCTTTACTCTTCCCCTGGCCAAAATCCTAGAAAAATGCATCCATACCCAGATGCTAAACTATCTCCTAGACAGCAACATCCTGTCAGCATGGTTTCAGACCTGCCCATAGTACCACTACAGCCCTACTCTGCTTCATAGACACAGTAAACCATTTCAAAAATGAAGGCCTACAAGTGTCAACTCTTTTTTTGGATATGTCCATCCAAAGCATTTGATACAGTACAGTCTCACACCAAATCCTGCTAAACAAACTAAACCAATATCATCTATCAAATTCCACTCTTACCTGGTTCCAAAGCTACTTAACTGACAGGTACCAAGCTGTGAAATGGGAAAATTCTCTCTCTCTTCAGCTGCTCATAACTATAAGAGTCCCACAGGGTTCTATCTTAGGACCACTACTATTCACAGTCTTAACAAATGACCTGCATACCTCCACACAGCATGCATCTATAATTCAGTATGCAGATGACACTACCTTAATCTGCGCTGCACAGAACATTCCCACCCTCCTGCAAACAACTCAACTAGCATTCTCTGACATTGAAAACTACTCACCAAAGTTTTCTCCCAACTTATCCTCAATCCAACGAAAACTTCAGCTTATGATTATAACCAGTTCTAACAAAAACACTAACAGTCAGTTCACTATCTACTCCACAAATGCTACTCCAATTACTCCAGTGGCACAGGCTGCTATTGGGAATAACCATAGACTCTCACCTAAAATTTGATAGTCATCTCAACTTAACTATTAAAAAGTACATGCCAAATTGGGGTCACTCCATCAGATCAAGTCATTTCTTACCAACAACACAAGATCAGTCATTGTTCGCCTCCCCAGCTTCTATCCACCCTACTCTATGCATCTCCCATTCTGACTAATCTCAACAAAACTGAACTAAGCAAAATGGAAGCCTGCTATAACAGAATTGCCCGCTTTGCTGCAAATTGTTCATATAGAACTCATCACTGTACTGCTTTGAGACAGCTCCACTGGCTTGAACTGCCCAACCTCCTAACCTACAATCAGCTCTGCCTCTGTCATTCTATCTATTACCTCCCCAATAAGTGTCCTGCCCTCAAAAGCCTAATACAACATCACTCAGGCAAAAGGCCTCTTAGATCATCAAGCAAACTACTACTAGAAGTCACCAACAGCTACAATAGCTTTGGAGATGCACTATATAGTAGTTCAGTGGCTAAGAAATGGAACTCTGTCCCTACTAGCATTCAAAACACATCATCCAAAGCCTCCTTTAAAGACCTCATCAGGCAACATTTCAAGCAAAGTTGGCAGTGCCATGATTGCGCCCCAGCCTAGTGAAAGTGGATAACATATACATACTAAATCTAGAGCACTTGATAATAGTTTTCAATCTTACTCACAAACACTGGGTAATCTACAATGTATGTACTGTACCTGTGTACTATGTATGTATTCTACCTATGTTCCAAATTTCAGCTGTACATCACAAATCTATTAATTACCTTTATTTTTAAAATTAATATTTTTTTGTTTGTTCTCTCCACTGTAACTGTTTATGTGCCGCATACCATTGTAAAAACATGTCTCTTGTAATTTGTGTGTATACTGATCATGTCTAAATAACTAAATGTGTCTGTAATTTTTCTTTGTGGAGCTTTTCTCCCCGGGCATCTGCTGAAAAAGGGCCTTATCGGCTCAGTCAGACACCCCCCGGTTAACAAATGTAAAATAAAATAAAATAAAAATAAATAAATAATAAGATTTTACATTTGCTAATATGCTGTATATACATTTCATTCTGTTATTATTATTATTATTATTATTATTATTATTATTATTATTATTATTATTATTATTATTATTATTATTATTACCTTTATGGCATTCATACTGTATGTAACACAGAAAAATGTTCTTACCAGTCAACAGAGAGGCAGATGGCCAAGCTGCTTTACTGTAGATGGTTGAAAAGTCTCTGTAGTCACTTGTGAAGTTGGTACAGCAAAACTGGCAGTTTCAGTCTTACAACTTTGTATTGTACCTTTTTTGGAGAATTTATGGCACTGCTTACCTTCCTGCACTGCTGTCTCACTCCGGATTTAGACATCTAATAAACTGTATTATTTTATTTTATTTATTTTACATTTGTTGACCGGGCTAGGCTAACTGTATATATATCCATTTTCAGTAGAGGCCTGGGGAGATAAGCTCCGAGGAAACAAACAAAATCACATATACAAAAATGAATGTATACAATGAACATTGCAGGTGCAGTACAGGGAATAATCAAAGAGGTCATTCATTCATTCATAACATAGTGCAAAATGTACAGATACAATTAGTACAATACAAAATGTAGTTGCAATACATCATCATATAAAGAAATGTTTTTGGAATAGCCCCTTGATATGTATAATCAAAGTTATCCAAAGAGTCAATGTTGTTATCATCCGGTCTCTCTCTGTTATTTCTCAAGCGATTTGCCCATGTGCTATTATTTGAGTCCTGAATGTTCCTTTGATTAGGAAAAATCTTTCTGTTGTTGTTCGTGCCTTCATCATTGTCTACCTCTCCACTAGGCCCATTGTCCATAATGGTGGTGTTAGAACTAATAGGGCTAGTTTGAGAAGGAGGTGGCTTAGGGTAGGCTGTGCCGCCAGATAGCGCTAAACGGTCCCTGTTCATCTTTTTAGTTTTATTTATTTTCAACCTGTCCAGCAATTGGTCTATAGTGGTGAATGACCTATCATATTCAACCTAGAAGGGGAGTCTATTAGGCAAGTATGTCCACATTCAGTTGCTTTAACTTCATTTTGATAAATCAGCTACTGTAGTCCATAGTAAGTACCATCAGTTTTAGGACAAGCCTAGCCCCCTCATGTGATCAAAAGAGCCAGCAGTTCTTATGAAAGAGAGTTAGCTATTAAGCCTGTAGGGTAAACATGCATAACGCAATCCCTTTGGCATTAAATTCTGATGCACCATTTAAATAGTTTATCTCCAGTTGTAACTTTTTAATTTTCACCAGTTTGTTGTCCAGTAGCTCAATTTGTTAGTTAAACCAATTGAACTAACCTGAGTTTCATTACGCTTTCTCACAAAATCCTGTGTTGTCTGGGTGCTTCACCTGTACCTGGTTGGTATCTGATAACCAAGTTTCAAAACTGAGTTCCATAAGCCTCCTGACGCCTTCTCCTTCAATCATGTCACGGCTCTACTACTCCTAGTTAGGATCATTGAAGCATTAGGATTTGTTAAAGTTCCGCTAAGTACTGCCCCTCGACATGCTATGTGCACTATCTCTTTCTGTGGGGGAACCACGAGGATGCTGGGCTGGAGTGATATCCGTATCCATGTTGTTACTGCTTAAAGGGGAAGCTGTATCTGATGCTATGCTAGATTCCAATCTAGCCGCTAAATTGTCCACACGCTGTGAAAGAGCTAAGATGAGTGCCATGAGGTTACCTTCGTTATTGGAATTTGATGTTTGATCCAATAATAGCTGACTATTGTTGCTCTCCGTATCCATCATGTTAACAGTTCGTAGAGAATCAGGAGAAGTTTTTGCTGCCATGGAAATCACAGAGCCACAAACCAAGTGAAATGCTGAACAACGAAACCAAGTAAATCCAAACAAGGATTCCAGGCAACAAAAACTCTTCTTTACCAATATTTATTAAGCTGCCATTACACAAAGTTGAATGACTTCTTCAGATAAAATAAAAATCACAAGTGTTTGCTATTTATATGTTTTCCTACCCCTTCCAATTCAATAACCTTCAGTTGAATTAAATTAAATTAGTTAGTTGATTCAATTAAGTCATTGTTAAATTTAAAGGGGTACTTCATAAGCAGTTGTAGCTCTAACTCACAGCTCAATGGATAGTATACATACATACACTTGTGTATACCTTAATTTATCTTATAGGAGCATTATGTAACTTTAAAATAAAAATCCATCCTACTAAACATACAAAAAATATAAAAATATATGGAAATATATATTAAAACATCATTGGAAGATAAAAATCTAACAAAAAGATTTATAATCCTCAAGTCCAGAGACACTGCCTGGCTTTACTATCAAAAAAATAAAGAAACACAAAGTACCAAGAACTGCGCAACCGTGCAAAAAAATGAATTAGGCTGGACAAAAAAATCCTACTACACAAACATTACAAACTAAATACCAACACGACCCGCAAAAATTTTGGAAAAATGTAAACCAGCTACTGAAATCCACCCAAAAGGCTACCCCCAAACCAACCACCCCTAACACTAAAGTTCCCATCGAAACACAATTCAACTCCCACTTTGTGAACTCAATTTTATCCTTAGTATCACAGGACAGTTCCTTCCTCACTATCCCCCCAACACAAATAACACTAATACAAGCTTTACCCTCAAAACAGTTTCCACCACTTCAATCAAAAGCATGCTCTCCAAACTAAAAACCTCATCAACAGCAGCCAACCTACTCACCAGCTATTTCTTGAAACTCACACAGATGCTATTGCTATCCCAGTCTCCACTCTCATAAACAGATCAATTGTTGAAAACTATGTGCCCAAACTCTGAAATATCCTATGTTACACCCATGCATGAAGGCAGGACCTCCACTGAACTTAATAACTACAGACCCATTGCTTTACTCTTCCCTGGCCAAAATCCAGAAAATGCATCCATACCCAGATGCTAAACTATCTCCCAGACAGCAACATCCTGTCAGCATGGTTTCAGACCTGCCCATAGTACCACTACAGCCTCTACTCTGCTTCATAGACACAGTAAACCATTTCAAAATGAAGGCCTACAAGTGTCAACTCTTTTTTTGGATATGTCCATCCAAAGCATTTGATACAGTACAGTCTCACACCAAATCCTGCTAAACAAACTAAACCAATATCATCTATCAAATTCCACTCTTACCTGGTTCCAAAGCTACTTAACTGACAGGTACCAAGCTGTGAAATGGGAAAATTCTCTCTCTCTTCAGCTGCTCATAACTATAAGAGTCCCACAGGGTTCTATCTTAGGACCACTACTATTCACAGTCTTAACAAATGACCTGCATACCTCCACACAGCATGCATCTATAATTCAGTATGCAGATGACACTACCTTAATCTGTGCTGCACAGAACATTCCCACCCTCCTGCAAACAACTCAACTAGCATTCTCTGACATTGAAAACTACCTTACCAAAGCCCAACTTATCCTCAATCCAACGAAAACTTCAGCTTATGATTATAACCAGTTCTAACAAAAACACTAACAGTCAGTTCACTATCTACTCCACAAATGCTACTCCAATTACTCCAGTGGCACAGGCTAAGCTATTGGGAATAACCATAGACTCTCACCTAAAATTTGATAGTCATCTCAACTTAACTATTAAAAAAGTACATGCCAAATTGGGGTCACTCTACCGTATCAAGTCATTTCTTACCAACAACACAAGATCAGTCATTGTTCGCTCCCAGCTTCTATCCACCCTACTCTATGCATCTCCCATTCTGACTAATCTCAACAAAACTGAACTAAGCAAAATGGAAGCCTGCTATAACAGAATTGCCCGCTTTGCTGCAAATTGTTCATATAGAACTCATCACTGTACTGCTTTGAGACAGCTCCACTGGCTTGAACTGCCCAACCTCCTAACCTACAATCAGCTCTGCCTCTGTCATTCTATCTATTACCTCCCCAATAAGTGTCCTGCCCTCAAAAGCCTAATACAACATCACTCAGGCAAAAGGCCTCTTAGATCATCAAGCAAACTACTACTAGAAGTCACCAACAGCTACAATAGCTTTGGAGATGCACTATATAGTAGTTCAGTGGCTAAGAAATGGAACTCTGTCCCTACTAGCATTCAAAACACATCATCCAAAGCCTCCTTTAAAGACCTCATCAGGCAACATTTCAAGCAAAGTTGGCAGTGCCATGATTGCGCCCCAGCCTAGTGAAAGTGGATAACATATACATACTAAATCTAGAGCACTTGATAATAGTTTTCAATCTTACTCACAAACACTGGTTAATCTACAATGTATGTACTGTACCTGTGTACTATGTATGTATTCTACCTATGTTCCAAATTTCAGCTGTACACCACAAATCTATTAATTACCTTTATTTTTAAAATTAATATTTTTTTGTTTGTTCTCTCCACTGTAACTGTTTATGTGCCGCATACCATTGTAAAAACATGTCTCTTGTAATTTGTGTGTATACTGATCATGTCTAAATAACTAAATGTGTCTGTAATTTTTTTTGTGGACCTTTTCTCCCCGGGCCTCTGCTGAAAAAGGGCCTTATCGGCTCAGTCAGACACCCCCCGGTTAACAAATGTAAAATAAAATAAAATAAAAATAAATAAATAATAAGGTTTTACATTTGCTAATATGCTGCATATACATTTCATTCTGTTATTATTATTATTATTATTATTATTATTATTATTATTATTACTACTACCTTTATGGCATTCATACTGTATGTAACACAGAAAAATGTTCTTACCACTCAACAGAGAGGCAGATGGCCAAGCTGCTTTACTGTAGATGGTTGAAAAGTCTCTGTAGTCACTTGTGAAGTTGGTACAGAAAAACTGGCAGTTTCAGTCTTACAACTTTGTATTGTACCTTTTTTGGAGAATTTATGGCACTGCTTACCTTCCTGCACTGCTGTCTCACTCCGGATTTAGATGTCTAATAAACTGTATTATTTTATTTTATTTATTTTACATTTGTTGCCCGAGCTAGTCTAACTGTATATATGTCCATTTTCAGTAGAGGCCTGGGGAGATAAGCTCCGAGGAAACAAACAAAATCACATATACAAAAATTAATGTATACAATGAACATTGCAGGTGCGGTACAAGGAATAATCAAAGACGTCATTCATTCATTCATAACATAGTGCAAAATATACAGATACAATTAGTACAATACAAAATGTAGTTGCAATACATCATCATATAAAGAAAAAGATGGCAGCAGAATTCTACAATATATTAGTATACAAGTAGTCATAAAGAAAAAGTAGGAGCTGAAATTATACAATATATTAGTAATAGTCTCCTTAATGAGATTCTGAGATGTAAGTAATAGTATAGAAAGACAAGGTAAGTTGTTATTAAGAAAAGGAACTTGATTACTGAGAAGAGGAGGGGAGGTTGAACCAAGTAAGAAGAGCTAGTTGATCAGTCAGGTTTAGTACAGGGGCACAACCAGTGTGTTCTGAGGAAAAGTTCCAATTTTGTTTTAAAGAGTGATATAGAGGGAAGAGAGGAAAGTTCATTAGGAAGAAGGTTCCAGGATTTTCCAACAGTATTAGAGAAGAGAGAGTCCCCAGCCCTGTTGTTTGATTTACAAATATTTGCAAGAAGTTTATGTGATGATTGTAAGGTCTTTAGATTGTTGTAGGGGGTAATGAGGGTAGATAGTATAGGGGTATTGGTAGGTTGGTAAAGGGTTTTATGGGCAATGGTCAGTTGGTGGAATTTAAGCTGATTTTGTAATTCAAGCCATCCTAGCTGCTTTAGATTAAAACAGTGGTAGGTTCTGAAAGGGTTACCTGTAGCAAATCTGGCTATGTTATTGTAGGAGTTTTCCATTTTATTAAGGTTGTTTTTAGAGAGATTAGTATATATGGGTGAGGCATAGAGAAGAGTAGAAATTAGATGGGTGTGAGCAATAGTTATTCTAGCTGCAGGAGAGAGGAAGGGTTTGATCCTGTAGAGAGAGCCTAGTTTTCTATTAACAGATTTTAGAGTATTGTTAATATGGGTGTCAAAGTTAAGGTTGTTATTTATGGTGATACCTAGTAGTTTGGTAGTTGGATCTGGGGATATGAGAGTACCATTATTGGATGTTACTGTGAAGTCTATTGGAGGGGACTTACAAGTAGGAGTAAAAAGGAGGAGTTTAGTTTTTTTGGGGGTTCAGAAGGAAACAGCGCTGTGTAAACAATTGTTCAACTGTGTCAAACACATTTTGGGTAAGGAAGTGAAGTTCAGATATAGATGTGGGTGAGCATATAAGTGTGGAATCATCTGCATATTGTATGCATGTAGCTTGAGGGATTGCTAGGTGAAGGTTGTTGATAAATATAGAAAACAGGAGAGGTCCTAATATGGACCCTTGAGGAACACCAATGTTAATGGGCAGAAGGGTAGATAGAATGTTATGCCAAAGTACAGCCTGTTGTCTGTTATCTAAGTAGGACTGGAACCATTTTATAGCTAGTGCATCTAGTGACAGGGATTTGAGGATATTTATAAGTATCTGGTGATTTACTATATCGAATGCCTTAGACAGATCTATAAACAGTGCAGAGGAAAGCATATTGAGGTTATGTTTTTTGTTAATACAGTCAGTAAAGGAAAGGAGGGCAGTAGTAGTGCTGTGGGAAGGTCTGAAACCATGTTGAGAGTTTGAAAGTAAGTTATTTTGGATTAGGTGGTCTAGCAATTGTCTGTGGATGCATTTTTCCAAGATCTTTGCTAAGGGAGAAAGTAGGGCTATGGGACAGTAATTGGAGAGTTCAGCAGAGTTCCCACCCTTGTGAAGGGGGATAATATGGGATACTTTCCAGATTTTAGGGATGTGTCCTTCACTGATGGTTCTATTGATGAGAATGGAAATGGGATAGGCGATGGATTTGGATGCCTTTTCAGCGGGTAGTTGGTTTGCTGAAGGAGTGCACGGTTTCAGTTTTTGGATAAGGGTAAGAACATATGTTGTTGGGACTGGTTGGAAAAGAAATGGAGGGGATGAGTTAGAGTTAGGGTTGGATATAGTTAAGTTCTGAGTAGATAACTGACTGGCAAGAGTTTGAATGGCCTCAGTGAAAAAGGTATTAAAAGCATTAGCAGTTTGCTTGGGATTCTCTTGGTCTGTGCCTTGTAGGTTTGGTGTGATGGATTGACCTGGGTGTAATAATTGATTAATACTTTCCCAGAACGTTTGTGGTTTATTACGGTGAGTCTGCTGGGATTGTATGTAGTAGTTTCTTTTGTCAGACAGTATAGCTTTTTTTAGTTTCATTTCTCAGCTGTCTGATGTTTTGTTGGTCTACTGGGTTTTTAGTTAAAATAGATTTATTCCAGTATTTATTTCTGAGATGGATTTTTTGCCTGGTTTCTTTTGAAAGCCATGGGGCAGATTTAGTTCTCATTCTAATAGAGCAGGTTGGTGCATGGTGGTCTAGTATGGCTAGGAAGTTAGAATTAAAGTAATTAACAGCTTCCTCCAGTGTGAGGTATTTTAAGGGAGACCAGTTACATGCTCTTAGTTCTCTCTGGAAGAGATCTGGGTTGAAGTTTTTCTTGGTTCTAACTGTTCTAGATATGGTTGGATTAGGTAGATTTGATTTAAGCCTGATGATGTAGGTTAGTGAGTGGTCACTTACATCATCAGGGAGGGTTTCAGCTTCATATGTCTGGGGATGATTATTTATGAGAATCCAATCTAAGGTACTTTCTTTCTTATTAGGCTTGTTTAGACTGGTAGGGGAGGTAATGGTGTCAGTAAAACCAAAACGTTAATATGGCTGGTAGGGTGGCTACTGCTACAATACTTCCAATCAATGTTAAAATCACGTAGGATTATGGTTTCTTGGGGTAAATTTTGGGATAACCAACAAAGGATATTTTCTATGGTGGCAATGTTATTACCAGGAGGAAGATAGATACAGATAATATAGATGGATTTGAATGTGTTAAGTTGAAGCTTGGTAATAAGAATTTCAGTGTTGGAGTCTTGAGGTGGTTTATAGTCGTAGGTAGTAATCTGTAACCCAGATTTAAATAGGATAGCTACACCACCACCCGTTTTGGTTGCACGGTCAAGTCGCAAAATATTATAACTGTGTGGGATGACTTCATTGTCTTTAGTTACAGGTTTTAACTAAGTTTCTGTTAAACAAAGAATGTCAAAGGAGTAGACTTCCAAGAGAGCATGGAGTTGTGCAACTTTGTTATTAATGCTACGTATGTTGAGGTGAGCTAATAAGAGTGAGTTAGGTGGTTTGATAAGGGAATGAATAGTAGAGGGGTTGGGGTTGAGGAATTGAGTGGTAGTAGCAGTTGTTGGACCTGGGTTTGGGTGAATGTCTCCATCTGTTAAAGAGAAGAGTAGTGTTTGAAGTCTAGGATTTGGGAATTTACCATATAGAGGTATAGATTTTCTGGGATTGGGAGAGTCATAATTAATGTGGGCTATCCTATGGTATTTTGCTAGTAGATAGCTGGGTGTAGATGTTATGTTAACATGGTTAGTGAAAATAAGTAGAGAAGGAGAGGTAGATAACTTATTGATGTAGAGAAGGTGTGGATATAATGGGTGTTCATAGGAGGTTAGCAGGTAAGCTAAAGTTAGAGGTGGTAGAAGTGTAAGTATGAGTAACCTCTGTAAGAGGGCTGAGGTGGGTGGCTTATACATCTGGAAGAGTAAGTTGTTAGGTTGCTGTTATAGGCTTGGAGGTATACTAGGTGTGGAAAGGAAAAGGTGGAGGGTGTGGTGGGAGAGATAGGGAGTGGTAAGTGAAAGGAGGGAATTGGAGTTAAGTGGCCAATGGTGAAGGGTTTATGACTGGTGGAAGAGTGAAGGGGTGTGGTTAGATGGTATAACAGTAAGACCCCTGGGTTGGGTGAGATTTGGGGGTAGGGTAGGTGAGCGGAGTGAGCCTGCAGGGGGTTATTATAAAGTAGAAGAGGTTTGTTGGATACAGGGTAGATAGGAGGGGGGGGTCAAGGCTGCTGGCTGTTCAGGCTCATAGCGTACTTTAGAATCTCTGAAGCAATAGTAGATGGTAGTCAGCTTTACAAGCAGGACTTAGATAACCACATACTTTCTTGCTTCCTTGAGAGAGGGTGCAACGAAATTAAAGCTGTTAGATGAGACTGCAGGTATTTCAATTGGGTCCTTTGTCACCAGGTAGGTAGGTTCTTAGAGACTATATCAAGAACAGCGCAATGAGGAGCAGGGTACTTTAGGGAGAAAGAGTGACAAATGTGGAGGAGAGAAAAAAAAGAGTTCACACATAGCAGGTAGTTATGACAATTAAACAAACAAAAAAGCTTTACATGAAGACACAATTAATAAAGTAGCTTATATTCATGCCCTTATTTTTGAAAGAAGCTATTGGAATCACTTTTAAGCTAGTAGTACTGTAACATTATAAAGTAGTCTAAACTATCATTTAGAGGAACTCTGAATCAGGTTTGCTGAAATTGGGAGCAAGCAAAAACAAAAACATAAGCTTCTAATATCCAAATATAAACTATACCAGCAAAAATAAAAAAATAACTGGAAAGCTACCATAGAGAGAAATTACTGCACTAATCTATGCATGGACAGTGAGTTTACAGTGTGGAATACAACATTGAAAAAAAGAAAAATAATATCATCACTTATTAGAGATGCTACACCTGGAGGGCTTTCAGCTGCAATTAGAGCAAATATGGCATCCAGGGTTTTTAAAACATTTGGTATGTTGTATCTGAGCAATCACTTGGTGGGGGAGGGAGGGAAACCTTCAAATGGAATTTAAAGTAGCAGGGGAGAATCCAAGGGTCTCTGCTAAACCTAGCTAATTATCAAGGACAGCCAAAGAAATAAGGTAAACATACAGGCACCCTTGTTCAAGGACTGTAAGGTTTCTCCAAAAAAAACTATGTGTAGGAATATTCCACAGGCAGAAGTTGTATGCTGCTTACTGGTCTGCAATGGCATATTTTATTCTCTTTTATATTTGTATTCCCCTTTGCTCATTGTTTGCTGCACACAATGTAGCTAAAGATAAAAGCAGCTGGAGACTTTGCAACTCTGTTTGGTGTTTAGTGAAGAACAAGCATTGAGGAGGAGGGAGTGAAGGCTATGACTACTGAGAGGGGATAAATACCTTCACATATAACAGATTATCAAAAGTGAAATGGAATGAAAGGGGTGGGAGTGGGCTAAGAGGAAGAAGGTTTTCAGCTATTGCCCCTGGGGTATGCACTCTAGCTGACTGTAACAGATTTTAACAAGGCATAACAGTAGTTACAAAAGCTGGCACCTACACTACACAAGCGGCAACAACAAGGTTCTTGGAGTTAAACCAGGGGCTGCAGTCTATTTTTGGATGATTGCTAGTTAGAGTTTTCTTTGCTTTTAGCTGGAGTGAGAGGATTCCTTGCTCACACAAGTGAGGGGGTGGGGCAAAGCGATCAGGTCCTCAGTGGCTATTACACAAGTGGCAACAACAAAGTTCCTGGAGTTAAACCAGGGGCTGCAGTCTATTTTTGGATGATTGCTGGTTAGAGTTTTCTTTGCTTTTAGCTGTAGTGAGAGGATTCCTTGCTCACACAAGTGGGGGGGGGGGGGCAAAGTGATCAGGTCCTCAGTGGCTCAGAGATGCTACACCTGGAGGGCTTTCAGCTGCAATTCTGCAATTATTGCTGCAAACTGTAGAAAACTGTAAAAATTTGAAGTACTTCACATAAACGTTAGTTACTGTACTTTTACAGGAGTGACCTTATACAAGGCATCATAAATTAAATTCTGTGATTGCAAAAGAATAAATTAATCAAGTTAAAAAATAAAATTAAAGCAGAAACAGCCCATAATTGATAAAATGTTTTCACAGAATCATCTGCAAAATAAAAACTTGTTAAATACATTCAGTTTTGGTAGTAATACTTGATATAATTTTATTAACTATATAAAATTGCATTTTGACTTGTATCAAAAAAAGACTAAATGTTTTGTTTTTTAATGTGTTTTCTATATGATCTAATCAAAAAAATGCATATTAGTATAAAGTGTTTTGAGTGTGTTTAAAAAAGAGGGAATTGTTAGAGATTATGAATATAAGGCTAAAATTAATTATGTTGTAAATATGCTGAAAGATAAAGCATATAATAGAAAGTTTGCTTGAATATATGTATAGAGTTTAGCAATGTAAAATGGGCATTCATACTAAATGTATAACAGACAGGCTTCTCTTCACAGCATCAGACATGATTTTCTCATGTTTGCAGAACAAATATCTAAACTCAGCAATACGTGATGTTTTTTCAATAGGAACAGAACAGATGTTTCCTTTCATACTTTTGTTATTCTGATTGCGTGCATTTGTGCATTTTCACATCAGCAAAACTGCTGACAGGACAATAGAAAAGTCTAAAAACAGACATAATGCGACTTCCCACAAAAGGCCAAAAAAGATACCAAGAGGAAATAACAAAATATATGTGCGTGACTAGCACTCTATATAACAATTGTAGTAATTCAGTTATGAGAGAGAGGGACAGAGAGAGGTATTTTGTAGAAGTCATCATTCATATCTGTAATGAAGGAAAACTTTGTAAATATATGCTACAATCCGACAGAAAGAGTATGTGGGGTTTATTATAAAATAAATTATATGTAACTGTACTTATAGCTGCAAAATATATTTCTTTATCAGTGTGCAATTTTAAAGGCTTGGTGCTTTAAACAGACTACAGATGGAGTCATGCAAAGCTCTGTGTCTCTGATTCAGCAGTAAACAGCACAGCAAGACTATGTGTCTTAAGAAGTCTTTGGATCCAGCACAACAAAAAAGCAGAGCACAAATTAAAATACATTTTTCAATGGTGACCCCTGACAACATTCCTAGCCTGTATTCAAAAACAGGGGGAGTGAGTGGGTAATGTCTTGCATAAGGTCACACCTGTAAAAGCACAGTAACTAATGTTTATGTGAAGTACTTCAGAGTTCTACAGTTTATAACAGTTTTCGACCGTTTGCAGCAATAATACAGTTTATTAGACATCTAAATCCGGAGTGAGACTGCAGTGCAGGAAGGTGAGCAGTGCCATAAATTCTCCAAAAAAGGTACAATACAAACTTGTAAGACTGAAACTGCCAGTTTTGCTGTACCAACTTCACAAGTGACTACAGAGACTTTTCAACTATCTACAGTAAAACAGCCTGGCCATCTGTCTCTCTGTTGACTGGTAAGAAAATGTTTATGTGTTACATACAGTATGAATGCCATAGAGGTAATAATAATAATAATAATAATAATAATAATAATAATAATAATAATAATAATAATAATAATAATAACAGAATGAATGTATATACAGCATATTAGCAAATGTAAAACCTTATTAGAGCAAGTTAATAGTAAGGCATTATGCAACTGGATTACAATATTTGACTGGTATCTGAAACAAAATCATGTGTGGTATAAAAAAAATGTTTATTGTGTGTACAATGTCATAAAAATACAGTGTGTGCCACTATTTAAAGCTTAAAGTGTTCAGACAAAAATTTTAATGGTAAAGAACTAAGAAAAGTTAATATGCTTACATTATATTCAGATGTTAGACAGTTATGTTCTGTCACCAGATGTAAAAGGTTTATTTCAGAATTGCAACAACAGTCAAATCAGTTACTGATAGAACCTCTAGTACATTTTGTTACAAAAGAATGTAATAAACTTCTAAAAGACAGATAGA
>NC_056726.1:1597480083-1597600083 GCF_019279795.1 Protopterus annectens | reverse complement strand
TATTGAGGTATTTTGTGGCCTTTCCAGTTGTTGTATGTGTCTAGTGCGGTACATGCCAAATGGGGCATTGTATTCTATAATATGTCTAATGAGGGATGAGTATGACCTCTTTCTTCCTGGATGTTAAACCCTTTGTAATGAGATGTGCCACACAGAAGGACTTTCTGACCACAGTGACAATGTGGTTATCAAAGGAGAGGTTGCTGTCATCCTGTGTCCCCAGAGCTTTTATCACACCTTCGGTGTTTAGTGGACTGCCACCAATGTAGTAGTTCATGGGGGCACCAAGTTTTTCCCAAAGGGAATAACGATGCATTTTTTGGCATTGAGCTTAAGGTCGTGGTTCTGGCAGCAGTCATTTGTCACAGTGAGGCCTTTTTGTAGAATGTCTACATCAGTTGGAGAGTCAATAATGACTCCTAGTTTGCAATCATCTGTAAACTTGGTCAGCCAGATTCCCTTTGTATTGGCTTGAACTTCAGAGAAGAAGAAGACCCAGGACTAATCTTTGTGCGACTCACTTGTAACTGGTTGGTAGTCAGATTTAGAGTCCAGTACTTTCACAGTGTGGGTTCTATCAGTGAGCCAGTTTGCAACCCACCTTGTGACACAAGGGTTTATGCCTAGTTTAGTGAGCTTATCTATGATTCCTGAGTCAGGGATGGTGTCAAAGACCTTGGCAAGATCGAGGTAGGCTGTGTGAACTACATTGCCTTCATCCACAGCTCTGGTGACAGACTCAGCGAAGTCTATCAGGTTGAGCAGGCATGATCTACCTTTCACAAATCCAAACTGCATGGGGTCCAGAGTTTGGAGAGTCCCTATGCCCCTATTTATAAGGTCCATGATGATGTGCTCCATAGCCTTACATATCAGACTAGTCAGGCTAATGGGGCCGTAGTTCCCCGGGTCAGTGTTTGCTCCTCCTTTGTGGAGTGGGATCACCATAGTGGTGCACCATTCAGTAGGACAAAGCCTGAAGTGAGGCTGTGATTGAACAGGGCACTCAGGTATGGTGCCAGTTTACTTTGTAATTCATGTAGAACATAGCCAGGGATATTATCAGGTCCCATGGAAGCTGTGTTCTTGGCTTTGAACAGTGGGGATTTAGCCTGTGCAGCAGTGATATTA
Organism: Protopterus annectens; assembly: GCF_019279795.1. Lineage (NCBI taxonomy): Eukaryota > Metazoa > Chordata > Ceratodontiformes > Protopteridae > Protopterus > Protopterus annectens. The sequence goes on along the minus strand of NC_056726.1, from coordinate 1,597,598,952 downwards.
GGAACTTGCCATTCCTCTGGTATTGTGATAGACCCATTAGGGAGTGAAAGGGGGGTAAAGTTCACACTAAACCTGTTGGCCAGTATATTGGCTATATCATTTGGCTTGGTATATGTGTTGCCATTGTGCTGTACCTCAGATTAGATCTGATTATTGCCATGTAGATTCGTGACATAACTGAAAAATGCCTTGTGGTTATCTTTGGTATCTGCTGTAATTTTGTTTTCGTAGCTAGCTTTAGTGGATTTGATGAGGGATCTCAGTTTTTTGCTGAGACTAATAAGAGAGTTTTTCCAGTCTTGGGACTTTACCTTTTTCTGCAGCAGTTTCTTCTTCTGTTGTAGAGTTTGTTTATGGTTGGGGACCACCAGATTGGCTTCCTTTTTTGGAGGAGACCATTTTGGTTCTGTTTGGTATGGCCCATTCCATGCACTTGTATATGTGTTCATACAGTGCATCGGTGTATGATTCAGCAGTCATGCACCTATTTTCCATTTGTATGGGCATTGTGAAGTTAGCCATCTCTGTTTTTAGAAGCCCAAAGTTAGCTTTGGAAAAGACTTTCAAGGTGGTTTCCTTTACTGGGGGTGAGGGTGGGAATGGATATCCATGGTGATTGGCTTGTGGTCAGATCTGACCAGGGAAGAGTTGATTACTGGTGTGGAGCAATGGTCACCCATGTTAGTAATGACCAGGTCAAGGATGTTGCTACCCCTGGTGGGGGTAAGAATGAGTTGTTCCAGGGCATTGGAATTAATGAATTCCAGAAAATGTTGAGCTAGTGTGTTGGTACATGAGTAATTTTCCCACTTAATGGAGGGGTAGTTAAAGTCCCCCCATATAAGGGTATTGGGTTGTACCTTAATATTTTCCAGGGTGTTTAGGAATGTGGAGTGGGAGTCTTGGGACATGGTGGGGAATCTATAGCAGGATACAACCTGGATTGCAGTCTTACCCAATGTTAGTTGTACCTGTAGTATCTCTGATGCATTATGTCGGGCTACTAGTTTGGAGGTGTGCTTATCCTTAATGAATATGGAGACACCACTGCCTTTAGGGGTTTGGTCCAGGTTTTGCAGTCAAAAAGTGTGGTATGAATTATAGCTTAGTAGTGCAGGCGTGCTCTCTGGAGCCTTGAACTAGGTCTCTGTTACTGTACAGATGTCAATGTTCTCAATTTTAAGGAGTGCTTCGAGTGAGTACATTTTGAGGTTTAGACTTCTAGTGCTGAGTAGCATAACCCTCAGATTACATTTGCTTGTAGCTGTTATGGTGGTAATTTTGTCTTCAGGACATTGCCTAAAAAGGCACTAGTATCCAGAATCCCAGGGGAGACAGGTGCAGACCATCTCTGGCAAAGCATTGAGGTCTGTTGATCATGTCATTGCAGGCAGGCAAATACTGTATCCCCTTAGAATGACACCAGAAACTTACTCAATTGTTGAAGTCAATTACTTTGGTATCATTCTGGGTGATGGTAGGATGCTACTCAGGGCTAGGGTCATACCTGCCTGGGCTACAAGGTTGTAGAACTCCTCAATGTCTCTTTTCATGTAGTCCAGGGAGGTACATCTCAGGTCATTCACATCAAGGACAATGACAGAGTCATATTTGTACCTGCTGTGGAGTGACCTAAGTGTGTGCATTATGTGGTGGATCCTAGCACCTGACAGGCAGATGACTGTAACTTTCTCCTTATTTAACCTAGTAGTGGGATATCATTGTGCCTTACTATTGAGTCACCTATGACTAGTGTATTGGGCAAGCTATTTTGCCTTAGGGTTGAGTGGCACACTGTTTATGTGAGCTATGTGTCTCATGGTTTCTGCTGGAATATGATGGTTGCTTGCATTTCTGCCTTGGAAGTCTCTGTTGTTTGGGTAGATTTTTATTGAGAGCCTCCACAAAGGTGTGTGTGTATTTTGTGTTACTATGTGAGAGTTGTGGTGGTGTATGTTCTGGAGGGCTATATGTTCCATGTTGTGAGGTGCGGATGTTGACCTTCTCCTCTTGACTGGCTAGTTCAGTCTTGGCTGGAGAGTGCTTGGCTTCCAATTTGGCTATATATGTACATTTCTCACAAGTCAGAGTGTTGGGGGGTAAGAGGAGAGGGCTGTCTGTGTACACGAGGCAGTTGCTACATTGCCTCAAGATGCCCATGTTCACCAGGGCAATAGGAGAAAGCACATGGTGCCAACTAAAGTCATCACTACCAAGTCTTGAACCCAGGACCCTGTGGACTACAATCACAGCAGTGTATCTCTACATCAACGGAGCTCTCAAATCTCTCAAGAATAAGTCCTCAATATGTTTTACAAGGTCAAGGACACTACTTCAGTGGTGCTGGATAACATATCAAGCTGCCTGCTGGTCAGCCTGAAACATGACTTGTCAGATCTCCTACATGGGTTATTCAATATCAGGCTCCAAATATGCTGTATATCTGATGAATAGAAGACAACAGTAGTCATCTCCTTGCATGGGGGTGGTGGTATGGGGGTATGTGTCAATGGACCCAGGAAAATATATACCCATAAACCTGACCAGACTTATTTGCAAGGCTATGGAAAGGATCATTATGGAATTAATAAATGAGGACATGGGTAACCTACAAATTCCTGCCCTAAGTCAGTTCAGATTCATTAAGGGCAGATACTGCCCACTTAACCTAGGTAACTTCTTTGAGAAAATTACATGGAAAATGAGCACACACCACATGTGTAGATCCTGCAAAGAGATTCAACACAATTCTACACTCAGGTGTTGCAGGTATTGAATATAATCTCTCTCATTTAAATGTAATTCCCTAAATAATTCTTTGGAAAGCAAACTGGCTCACAAACAGCATCAAGGAAATTAGGGTTAGTGACTCTACCTCCTCTAAAAGAGGAGCAAAAAAGTAAAAGTTAAGGTAAAAGTAGCATACCCTAGGGTGCAGTCCTTGGGACACTCATCTTTGGTATTTACTTCTTAGAGGTCAAAGCAAATGTTAAGAGTTTATGGCTGACCAAATTTACAAATGACTATAAACTTGGTGTCATCATAAACTTCCCAGAGGACAACAAAATCCACCAAGGCGGCCTTTCCCTAAATAAATAGCTGTTGTCAAAACCAAAGACTAAAACTAAATGCCAAGAAATGTATAATGACTACTATTGCAGCTATCACATGGACTACACACCCCTGAAATTGATTCCATAGACAGTCATCTGAGAACCAGTGTTGACAATGAATTGTCCTTTGATCACCATGTATCTACTTTTGTAACAAAGTCCATTTTTGTCATACAGCTTATATCTAAAGGTATGGCATTCAAGTCAAGGGTGCAATCATTCCACTATACTCAACTGTCATCAGGCCTATCACTGAATATAATGTTCCATTTGGTATATACCTTCTAAACACTTGTCAGAACTTGAGTGACCCCAACACTTTCTTACTAAAAAAATAAAGGGCCTAAATCACAAAAACTGTGCAGATGATCTCAAACCTTGTCCCACTTTTCAGTGTCATGCAGACTACTTGGTGGCAACCTCTGCCTCATGTATACAGCCTCAGCAGACCTATCAAGTCAGATACTTTACACATTAGTAAGTCCAATGGTAATATGAACACCCACTCAAGATATCTTAATCTCTTTTGCAATAAAAATAAAACATGGTAGAAGGATAGTTATATATCACAGAGAATACTTCTTCCATGTCTCCTATGGCATCATCCACAGCTTTCAACTAATAAGGGGAAAGTCCAAAAATAATCAGGGACACATTTAGAACATTAATACTATTAACTTGAGTCATTCACAGATTAAGAGAATGTGAATTAATATGCATTTTCTGATATCAAAGAAGTCGGAACTCTAATTACTTGTCATTATTTACAAAGTGTAATTCACCACCTTTTCTTCAAAAGTCACAGGTTTTAGGAGGTATTACAAGGGTCAGTTACAATCTGAGTCAAAATCATGGATGCCCTGGAAAATTAGGGACAGTTGAGAGGTATGGGTCCATCTTCCACTCCACATAAAGCAAAGTGCTTATCTTAATCTAATGAAATGTCATTTGGATGAATGGATGGGAAGCTGCAAATTCACCCATGGTCTATCACCCATATCACTCGTGGATAGGATCAGCAAGTAAATGTCCCAACATTTGGAAGGGTGGCCTAATGGTTAAGGTGTTTGCCTTACAAACACAAGATGCAGGGTTTGAGTCTCACAAGGGACAACTGGCTAGGCTTAAAATGGCTCGCAAGGGCAGTTAGCTTAGTACTAACCTGTGAACATATCCTTGTTCGGCTTGCCTCTGGGCTAAAGCCTACCATCTTAATGTAAGGCTTGGCTTCTTAAGATCTACACATATCAATAGTCTGGCAAGTACCTATGAACCAATGAAGAACTTAACCAGCTGGTGGCTTTGTATTCTGGATAACCCATTAAACTTAAACTTCCTGACATTTCCATATCTGCTACACATAAGCTTCTTAGTAGATGAAATGTTGTATAACTGAATGTGGTATTTTTCTTTGTGTATGGAGGGGATATTTTGTCCAGTTGCTCATCCAAAACTCTTTTGATTCTGTAGAAAAATATCTAGTTATTCTTAAATGTCAAAACAAAATTAAATTGATTGTTTCAACACTAACATGCTCCAAAAATACAGTTCTGATTTCAAAATCAGCTCTCTAAATAATGCCACAATGAGCTTGTCTCTCACAGTAAACTTTCCAGGGCAATCACTGATCAAAATTTGAAATTTACCACCACATCAACTATGTAGTTATAAAAAAACAAATAAAAAAACAAGCATGTTACATAAAGTTAAATTATATTTAGTGGATTCAGGACTACCCTTCATATCTCAAACACTCCTACTCACAACTTTGATATATACTCTGCACTAGATTTACTATCCAATTTATTATTTTCTTTTTTAACTCTATAGTCTCCCTGGCTTTCTTAATCTCAATTTACTGGCCTTATAACTAACAATATTGGGACATCCAGCTAATATCCCAGTGGACTGCCAACAATAATGTGGCATCCCTCACTCAAAACCTGGGTCAGTAACTAAGGAACCTCAATCCTCATCACTGACTCCAGTGTGGGAGCATCATGGAAAACACCAGAGGACAGAGCACACAAGAGTAAAATTCCAGAATTTCCCTTAGGAACCAACAGGAACATGCTCTATTTTCCTGTGACTGGACTATATACCTCTGTCCACCCCAAATGTGATCCTTTATCATACACTCCAGAGCAACATGTTCCAGTTTAAGACCTCTGACTCACTCACATTCAAAATACATTTAAATCTCACACACACTCAAACACTTATGAGAAGCCTGAAACAAATTTCCAGCTGCGTCCTTCCCCAATACAAATGGTAAATGCTGCCACCAGAGTCAGAAAGGTCTACATGCCCTACAAAAGGTGATTGATTATTAAAACTTAAATATCAAAATAAATGATAGCTATGACCAGAATCAGCCAGGCATTTGAGGTGACCTGGGGAGTATCAAACTGGTATAAGCACTCTCTAATCATTAAATAACACACTGATTGTCCAGCCACAGTATAAACTAATGAAAAAAAACATTTAATAATCAGTAAATTGCTTACAATAATGTAAATCAATAACTTTCAATAAATACCAGAATTCAAGAACCATAAATATAAAATTAAACTGTAGGATAGAAGTCCATCATTTTAGAAAAAAACTTTATCTAAATAACTAAACTTTCCTAATCTAACTAGAGAACACTGTCCCTGGTCTAATCTAAAACATAAAAGCTAGGCAAAGGCAGGCTTACAGTTTTTGGTGAGTCCTTTTTCTGAGTATCTTCTGCACAGCATTGTAACTTGACTATAACTCTCAACTAACTGCTGCTCTTCACAAACTGACTTCAGCAGTCTCTTTATATAGTCCAGGTTAACAGTCTTAACTGTCTTATTTTAAAAATAACAGTCAGCTGTTTATAAAAGTTCTTTTTCGTGTCAATCAGCTTTTCAAATGATCGCCTAGCAACCAGGAACATTCCAATGACATCACCTACTGTTCAGCTGATTCTTTACAGACAGTTTGTATTTTAGAATCTCCCTCTCAAACACAGGCAATTAGAAATGTATCAAAACACTGACAGATTTGTTAAACATTTTGTATATGCAGGGAGATACTCAACATTTTAAAAAGTTGTTTGCATTTTCAGAATTAGACATGCTGGTATACAATACAAGTTAATTTGAGAATATTTCCTGCCAGACATGCTAAAACAGATGACAGTGTTTCATTTTCTTCACATTCCCCCATGACTCAAACATGATTTTTAAGTGACCCTTTGAAAACTGACATTTGAGAAAAATGGGTATACCTGGAAATATTAACCCACTCATCTCCTGGGCAGTCCATCCACATTGGCATAATTAACCCCAGTGGAATATTGTATGGCCATATCATGTGCTTGCAATACCTCAGTAACTTGGCATTTTGCTGACCCTATTAAGCCATGTTAAAGGGTTATGATGTGTGAGTATAGTAAATTTTCTACCAAAAAGAAAGGGCTGCAGCTTTTGCACTGCCCACACTCTTTCTCCATGGCTGCTTAACACTCTTCTCTAGTGTGGAGTCTATGGCTCAGATATACCAATGGGTGCTCTTCTCCTTTTGTGGAAACTTGGCTAAGTACAGTCCCCATCCCATAATTTGAAGTATCTACCTGTACAATAAATTATTTATTGTAATCTGGGCTGGCTAACACAGGGGGTCGTCCTAAAATCTCTTTTAGTTTTTGCAATGCCTGTTTTCAATATGTGGTCCACACTACCTTGTCTGGTTTATTCTTCCTAGTTCATAGGTTCATAGGTGTGTACTAGGCCAATGGCCCTGGAGCCTTTACATGCCTAGGCCATAGAAGTACCCTGACATCATGCCACCATTAGTTCTTGGTGCCTCTATCAAGTAGAGAAACTGGAGTGATCCCCGGGGTGAACTTTATATTTCTCAGCCACTCATCAAGATTTCTCTTGAAAAGGGCCAGTGAGGTGCTCTGCTTGACATGTATGGAAAGTCTATTCAACAGCATGGGCAGTCTCTGGGTTATGAACCTGTCCCTCCGGCATGTTCTGTTGATTGTGGTAATGAGGTTGAGGTCTCTGATGCATGTGGTGTGGAGGGATTGGGATTTCTTTAGGTGTAACATTTCCAACAGGGCTGGGTCATACATGGCTTTGTAAGTCAAGCAGAGATCGCCTCTTAATAGATGATATGAGACAGAGAAAAGCTGGAGTTTTTTTGAGTCTCCATGTAGGGCATGTGGTTAAGGCCTAGGATCATCTTCATGAGGTACTTTTGGTGCTTTTCCAGCTGTTGCAGGTGTTTAGTGAGGTGCATGCCAAATGGGGCATTATACTCGATGATTGGTCTAATGAGGGAAGAGTAGAGAGAGATGATGACCTCTTTCTTCCTGGATGCAAAACCCTTGGTAATGAGATGTGCCACATAGAAGGACTTTCTGACCACAGTGGCAATGTGGTGGTCGAAGGAGAGGTTGCTGTCAACCTGTGTCCCCAGATCTCTTATAATGCCAGTTAGGTCAGTAAAAGGTGCAGCTATGGTACTGTAACTGGGCTCACATTTCTTATAGTACCCCACTGTCTTTAGAAATGCTCTCACTTGTTTCTTAATAACAGGAACTGGCCACTCTTGAAATGTTTCCACCTTGACAGGTTTTGGCCTAATTTTACCACTTCCACTCTGTGTCCCAAATAAGTGACCTTTTCCAGACACACTTGACACTTACTGAGTTTGATGATTAATCCTGCCTACTTAATCAGTCCAAGACCTCCCTAACATATTGGTTTGCAAATGCCTGAAGCACAGTCTTCAAAGTAGAGTACCTCTCCACAAGATCATTAGTCTGTGGATGGTAGGGGGTGGTCTTTAGATGTGTCACCCCACAAAGCTTCCTCTGACAAGTCAGCAGGTCTGACATGAAGTTGACACCTTGGTCAGTCAGTATTTTCCATGGAACACCTACTCTGCTGAAGATTTCTAGCAAAGCATTTGCCACCTTCTCTGCATCAGTTGATAACAGAGCCACCACCTCAGGATACCTGGTAGCATAGTCTACTATTGCCAAGATATTTTTATTTTCTGTAGAACATGGAGTACTCATGGGTCCCACAATATCCAGGGCCACTTTCTGAAATGGCTCCTTGATAACAGGCAGAGGCATTAATGGAGCCTTAGCCTTGCCCCCTGCTTTACCAACTTTTTGGCACTGTTCACAAGTCCTGCAATATTCTACCACATCCCTCGCAATCCTGGGCCAATAGAAATTTTGCATAATATGTCTCTTTGTACATATTATGCCAATATGACCTGAGAAATGAATATCATGTGCTATGGCTAAAAATAACAGACAGTATGCTCTAGGCACTACTGACTGCCATATTACTTCACCTTCTAGTCACCTACAGGAGTGCATTGTCTAAACAACAAACCTTTGTTCCAGTATACAGACTCCCCTCTTCCTTGAGTCCCAGGTGCCTCCTTAGCCATCTCCCTCAAGCTTTGTAATGTAGGATCTGTAAGTTGAGCCTATCTCAACTCTACCTTCATGACCTTTGTTAGATATTATTAATATAAGGCTGAAATTAATTCTGTTGAAAATATGCTGAAAGAAAAAGCTTGCTTAATGCAGAAACAGAGTTTAGTAATATGTGATCAGCAACCATACTAAATGACTGTGGCTTAAAAAAATAAGGAACTTGCTTATGAGTGTATTACACACACATCAAGAAAACTGACTTCTTACAGACATGACAAGAATGTAATCCGCTTTCACTGGACAACAGGACATGTTTTTCTAAGAAAGTTTAAAAATGTGCTTTTCTAGTCCACAAGGCGTTTCCTTGAAGACAGTTTACTTATCAGCATTTGCACAAGAACAGATGTGTCAGCATTTGCGTTATTAAGGCAGTATCTTTCCAAAACCAAGAGGGTGTGTGTTTAACTAAAAAATATATAAAGTATGTATTAAATCCAGTTATGTTAGGGGTATGGTAGGGACACATTTTGTCCTGAGGTAAATGTTATATCTCTCACATCGTCTGTACTATATGAGAAGTAAAGTTGGAACAGTACTTTTAAGCTGCAATGTTGGTCCGTTTGGTTTATTATAAAAAGTTATTTGTTACTGCTCTCTAAAGTTGATGCTGCAAAGTATATTCTCTCATCAGTGTATATTCTGCAAGTTTTTGTATGCAACAGACTGTGAATGCAACTATAACCAGACTTTGATTCCAGCCAGCAAGACTGTGTCTTAAGAAGATTTCAAATCCCACAGCAAGCAGCAAGCAAGAAGCAGTAAGCAGAGCCAAATATTTTTCAATGGCAAGCTAGCCTGCATCTGAACTCTGCATTCAAACACAGGGGGAGTGATGGTAAGCCCTGCAGAGGGTTACTTCAGTTAAATTGCAGTAACTAACATTTGTACATATGTGTCAATTCTGAACAGAAGTATTCCAGTTTATGCAGCTTGCAGTAGTAAAGTTTTTTAGATGTCTACATCCGGAGTGAGACAGAAGTTCCAGTCGCAGTGCCATAATTTTGCTAAGAAAAGGTGGATATCCACTAGCCCAACAGTCTGCTGCCTGTTGTGCTTTCCCAGCTTCTCAAGTGACTCTGAAAAATTTCTAGCCATCAGCAACAACAGCCTGATCACCTGTTTTCTTGCTCACTGGTAAGACTTTTTTCTACGTCAAATTTTTTAGTATGGATGCTATTCGACAGTTTGGATATTAGACAGTTTGGATATTAGACAGTATGGATATTTTCAGACATAATTCAAGCAAATGTAAAAAATTGCAATGCTGGTATACACAGCACATTAGTAAATGTAAAACCTTAGTAGGGCAGGTTGATAGTAAGGCATTATGCAAATGTATTACAATATTTAACTGGTATCTCAAAGAAAAACATGTGAAATATGACAAATGTTTATTGTGTGCTTCAACAAAAACTGCATTTTGTGTATTATGCCATAAAAAAGTATTCCATCATATTGCTAAAAAAATAGACTGTAAAGAAAGATCTGTTCATGATAAAGAATTAACTAAGGGTAAAGTGTTTCTATTATATTCAGATGTTGAACAGTTATGTCCTGTCACCACATGCGAGTCAAATCAGTTACTGATAGAACATCTAGTACATTTTGTTACAAAGGAATGTAGTAAACTTCTAAAAGACAGACACAATGAGTTCAGGAAGTTTAGACAAGTTATACATACATCTTTTCAAAAGTGCATAGGAGTTTCAAATTCAGCAAAACAACTTACTAAAAAATGTCAAAAAGACCATGCAATATTACAGGAGACTCTTAAACAACAGTTACAAGATGAAGAAAATAGATTAGCTGAACTGACAGAGACTGACTTCCTACATACATTGGGAAAGAGTAGGAAACTACAGCTGATCTGTACAAAAGAGATATATTTTATAATATGTTTGTGTTTTGAAAATGGTTAAGCTTACATGGTAGGATGGTAAAATACAATTCATTCTCAAATGTTTAAAACTTCCATTCAATTAAAGCAATGTATTTATCAGTACTACAGTAAAGTAGAGCATATGACTGCCATTCTTAGCATAGTCAAAAGGTAAACAAAACTGTTCTAGTGTATAAAATTAAATAAAAATACTTAATAAGAGTAAAGATTTACATCCACAACACTGACATGCTTGTATAAAGATTTAAGGTGACAAGACTGACATGCATGTATTTTCTTTTTATACAATGCACAAGAATAACAGGCAGACAACAGCAAATATAAATAATGTAAATATAAACATATGTTAGTTAAGCTAATATCTATTTATTTTTTTACATTTTTTGTAATTGTATAATAACACCACACCAAACAGTTAAAGTTCTAAATTTTAAAAAGAAATAAAATCACAGATGGAATTAGTCAAACAGTCTTTGTAAAAAATGCTAAAAAAGGTTAACTGAAATGTGAGCTCAGACCTTCCTAGACTGGATGAATAGTTACTGGAAATGTTGAGCAGATAAGATAAGAAACAAGACTGCCAAACAAGTGGCTTGAGTTTTTCTAAAATGCTCACATGCAGCACTATTTGGTAATTATAATAAAACATCACAATTGTGCATATATGTCACTGATAAAAATAAAAAAACCCTAGTTACATCAAGTATAGCCAGCAGATGGGTTATAGTATACATACAGTTTAAATAAAGTAGACAGAAGGGTACAAATGACTACTACTAGTAGAAGTAGACAGCAAAAGCAACAGAAAAGATGAGACAAAGGTCTATAGTTTGGTAACCTAATAAAATAAATGTATAACCAAAGTGTTGGACTGACATACATTCTATTCTCACAGTATAAAGCAGATAAACAGTGCTGCAGTACTACAGGGGGAGGGGTACTTTCTCAGTTTTACACTGACTGTATAAGCAGTATTGCACAAGAGTCTGAAATAAAGCTACATAAAAAATAAACAACAAGGGTCTAAAATAAAGCTACAGAAAAAATAAACAACAAGGGTCTGAAATAAAGTTACAGAAAAAAATAAACAAGGGTCTGAAATAAAGCTACAGAAAAAAATAAACAACAAGGGTCAGAAATAAAGCTACAAGAAAAAAAAAATAATATTTCATTCCTTCTTGACAATACTCTTTTAGGGGGGAGGAAAAAAACAGGTATTAGTGCATTAAAAATATTGGTAAACAGATTGAACCTGACAGAATAAGATATTTTACAAGTTGCTAATAGCTATAATTCTAGTTATTATTGTATTGTTTAGTATTAAATTGTATTTGCAACATGTTAAATTGCAAAGCTATACAAAATATGACTTAAAATTGCTTTATTAAAGCTATACAAGAGAAAGTAAAGACATGTAAAAAAATTGAACAAGATTGGTCAGTATTTTTAATATGTTTTTGGCAAGACAATGTTGGTATAAAAAAGCATGAATATTTTTAATTGCTGAGTATGTAGTTTAAAATAACAGGACATATGCATTTGGTGTCAATTCCACTAGATATTTCTAGAGAGACAAACATTTTCCAAGATTTTGCTTAATATTAATGTTATTAAATCTGTAAGATTAGACTAAATGTACTTTACAGTCTTTGTATGTACAAATGTAGAAAATTTCAGTACAAATGATAGTCTTTGTATGTACAAATGTAGAAAATTTCAGTACAAATGATAGTCTTTGTATATACAAATGCAGAAGAATTCAGTAAAATGCATAGCAAACAGTCTGTGTAAATACATACTGTACAGAATACATTGTAATAAGTTTAAAAGTAATTTGTCAAGTTGTAATATCACTGGTTTTACTCCAGTAAAATAATTGCTTTCAAACATTTTTTATCTAAGCCCAGTTCTGTATTTTAACAAGATGTTAATGAGCAGTTCAAAAACATGATCACAATGTTATGGTTAAAATGACATTGAAACTGTATATTTTCAGTAGTGTATAAATGCTTGCAGTAGCACATGGTTCTTGTCTCTTATAGTTAATTCAACAGTTGCAAAGAGTTAATGAAGCAGTTCTAAGTCATAAATTAAATTCTGTAATTGCAAAGGAATACATTAATCAAGTTAAACTAAAGCAGACACAGCTCATAACTGATAAAATAATTTCACAGAATGGTCTGCAAAAGAAAAAGTTGTTAAATACATTCAATTTGGTAGTAATACTTTAATATAATTGTATTAACTATGTAAAATTGCATTTGATTTGTTGTATCAAAAGACTAAAGGTTTGTGTCTTGTGTTTTCTATATAATGTGATCAAAAAACACCTATCAATATAAAATGTTTTGAGTATATTTAAAAACAGAGGGAATTGTTAGATATTATGAATATAAGGCTGAAATTAATCCTGTTGAAAATATGCTGAAAGAAAAAGCTTGCTTAAATGCAAAAACAGAGTTTAGTAATATGTGATCAGCAACCATACTAAATGACTGTGGCTTAAAAAAATAAGGAACTTGCTTATGAGTGTATTACACACACATCAAGAAAACTGACTTCTTACAGACATGACAAGAATGTAATCTGCTTTCACTGGACAACAGGACATGTTTTTCTAAGAAAGTTTAAAAATGTGCTTTTCTAATCCACAAGGCGTTTCCTTGAAGACAGTTTACTTATCAGCATTTGCACAAGAACAGATGTGTCAGCATTTGCGTTATTAAGGCAGTATCTTTCCAAAACCAAGAGGGTGTGTGTTTAACTAAAAAATATATAAAGTCTGTATTAAATCCAGTTATGTTAGGGGTATGGTAGGGACACATTTTGTCCTGAGGTAAATGTTATATCTCTCACATCGTCTGTACTATATGAGAAGTAAAGTTGGAACAGTACTTTTAAGCTGCAACGTTGGTCCGTTTGGTTTATTATAAAAAGTTATTTGTTACTGCTCTCTAAAGTTGATGCTGCAAAGTATATTCTCTCATCAGTGTATATTCTGCAAGTTTCTGTATGCAACAGACTGTGAATGCAACTATAACCAGACTTTGATTCCAGCCAGCAAGACTGAGTGTCTTAAGAAGATTTCAAATCCCACAGCAAGCAGCAAGCAAGAAGCAGTAAGCAGAGCCATATAATTTTTCAACCTTCCTCAGCTCCCCTTCCCCAGGAAGTCTAGTCACTTCTGACAGCTGGGTCCCACTGTCACTCTGGGACACCACCACTCACCTCTGTCCTCGCAGGCACCATGCCCAATGGAACATCAGTACCCACTAGCAGCTGTGGCTCATATTCAGACTTACTATGACCAGATAGCACCATCTCTGATACAGCCACCATGCCAGTTCCAACTTCAGGTATGAGATCCTTCTGGGTCTCTCCCAGACTACCTGACCTACATACCTTACTCCAAGCCTGAATGGGTGCCACTGCATGTACACAAGGTACTGCATAATCAAAGTTATTCCCTATAAGAACATCTGCAGGAATATCCTAGAACACACCTACTTGCTTGCTTCCTCTTCCACCCTCCCAGTTAAGATGAGCTCTAGCCAAAGGTATTTGGCAGATTGAAGGAACCAGGAACATTCTAATGACATCACCTACTGTTCAACTGATTCTCTACAGACAGTTTGTATTTTAGAATCTCCCTCACAAACATGTGCAATTAGATGTATTAAAACACTGACAGATTCTTTAAACATTTTGTATAAGCCGGGAGATACTCAACATTTTAAACACTTATTTACCTTTTCACAATTAGATATGCTGGCATACAATACAAATTAATCTGAAAATATACACAAATCTGCCAGGCATGCTAACACAAATGACAGGGTTTCATTTTATTCACAAGCATTACAACCTCACTTGCTGTTTTTACCAGAAATTGCATTTCTTTGAATGTGTGTATTTGTATAATTCATTGTAAATTATTAGATGTACCTACTTATGTATTTTCTTTGTATATGTGGAGGTTTTCTCCCTGGACCTCCACTGAAAATGGATTTTCTGCCAGATAGAGTTTCCTGGTAAACAAATGTCAATAAATAAACAAAATAAATATATTGCCAATTCTCAATAATATCCCAAAACTCATCTAAACAAACTAGACTGTACTTATAAATATATTGACAAATCTGATGCTAATATACCCAATAAAACACACATCTGCATGGAACTAAAGAAAATAGTATAATATGAACAATATACATTATAACCGATTTAGATGTCTTTCAAGAATAAACATACTTTTGTATTAGACTAACTTCTCAACAAACTGTCTAAAATTTCTCTAAATACAAAATGATTGATATATAACTTGTACTGATGCTTAACCAATGTTTTTATATTATATCTAATAAACTGCAGATGTTTTTGTTTTATTTTTGAAGATTGTAAAATAACACTTAAATGTTTTGTAATAACTTGGAACCCTTTTCCCTGGGCCTCTGCTGAAAATGGGCTTCTAACCATTTGGACTTGTAATAAGTAATTTAAATAAAGTATACAACAGTACAAACCACCTAGACTTCTTAGGTCACATAACCAAAAGTAGTTATAGAAACTGGTGTTAAATTTTGAACTTTTCTCCCCAGGCTCTGTTGAAAAAGGGTTTATCCCAGTCAAACTTTCCTGGTAAACAAAGAAAAATAAATAACCATTATGTTGATCAGCTCTGTACTCTGCATATGTGGTAAACTATGCAATTCTGCTATAACAGACATTCATTATCAATGCTAAAAGCACTCAATAACAAAACAGCACTGCACAGAGTCAGCTTTATTATTACTCTCGTATGATCATTTTCATATTCATGTTAAGATTACCAACAATCTCTATTATTTTTCAGAATTTAAAGGCCTGTGTTCTGTCTTTGTTTGTTTTTTATCTTCATCCTATTTACATTACTACTATAAGCTACAATTTTTTCTTTTTTTTTCTCCATACGCTACACTTCTAAATTCTCAGTGCTCTCCATTTAAGACCACAGTTACCTTCTGTACCTCATATATGTGGGGTTTCATTTTCTGTGCCAATCTGCACTTTATTGATAGACTGAATGCCTTGCACATTACATTGGGCATGCTGTTTGTCAAACAAACGCATAAACTCTTTTTACAACGACCTGTTTATTGAAGGTTTGATTGACCTGGTGACATTTAATTATGTATCAGTTTTAGCCCCCAGAGTCCTTGCTATCTTTGGCACTCCGAAGTTATACAAAAGTATTAGTGACCCTCCGCTGAGAGTGTTAGTGAATGCTAGAGGGTCAATTACGTATGCAAGTGCAAAGTTTGTGGACACTATTTTGAAAAAATATGTTAGTTTGGAAAGCCAGATATGCAGGGACTCTTGGGCTTTCCTGGCCGCACTAAATGAACTCCCATATAGTGAGACAGTTTCCCTGTTAACTATAGATGTAAAAGATTTATATTTTTCCATTCCAGACAGAATGAGTATTGAGTGGGTCACAGAAGCTATGATGCGACACAAAGCACCAAACTCTGAAATTAGACTAGTCCAGGAATTGTTGGACATAATTTTATCCAACAACTTTGTGAGTATTGATAATGAGATTTATCGTCAGAGAACTGGAGTCGCAATGGGCTCACCATGTGGGGCAGATTTTGCCAACATGGTGTTAGCCCATTGGGAACACTGTTTTATATACAATAATAATGTTTTTAGGAAGTGTATTACTTATTACATGCATTTTTTAGATGATGTTTTTGTGATGTTCCAGAATGACAAAAGTACACTTGACGACTTTATCACTTACCTGAATGGTAGTACTGATTTCTTGACAGTTACACATACTGTCCATGCAACTAGAATTAATTATTTAGATGGGCACCTTGAAAAAAATGATTTTAATAAGTGTTACACACCCAAGATATACCGTAAGAACACTTATTCAAATACCATGTGGCACTATTCTAGTTCACACCCTCCTCAACAAAAGCGTTCAGTAATAAAAGGGCAGTTAGTGAGGGCTGCACGTATGGTTACGGATGATGAGGCCTTTGAAGAAGAATGTAGTTTACTGAGTAGAATGTTTACTAACATAGGCTACCCTGTGAACTTGGTGAGAGAATTGGTGTGCGAGGTACAGAATAAAAGGAAATCAGGGGTATATACCCCTATTTTAAGAAAGATAGTACGGAATGACCAAACTCATGATGACCAAAGACACAAAGACTGTAAGGTTCATAGGTTGGTACTAGGCTATCAGCCCTAGGGCCTATACAAGCCTAGCCATAACAATTCCCTGGCTATTTCTTCCCACACAGGAAGGAAGAAATATGAACTATACTAGAAGTTTTATTACACCGTTTAGTGTAGATGCTGATGAATTGAAGTATATCTTGAGGAGGTATTGGAATTTATTGCATACAGAAAATGGGTGGAGAGAAAAACTGTGTGAGTCTCCTGTAATTATTTACAGAAAAGGCAGGAATATGAAGAAGTTACTGGAGACTAAGGCTACCAGTATGGCAAGATCCCCTGGAACATTTAGATGTGAGAACTGTAACTATTGTAAATATATAGCAACAGGAACTAATGTTACAGTGAATGGTAAAACCTACAAACCAGTAGGAAGGTGCAACTGTAATTCTAAGTCAGTTGTTTATTTGGCTCAGTGCAAAGGTTGTACCACGTTCTATGTAGGTAAGACTGATAGAAGGCTAAGAGAGAGAATATATGAAGATATATATAGTATTAGAAGGAATAAAACTGAGAACGCACTAGCCAAACATTGTAAAGAATTTCCCACACACACATTTTTGTTCCGTGTGTTAGATCAAGTTATAGGTGACTGGAAAGGATGCCCATGTTCCCTTTTATTGGAGCAGAAGGAACTCCTATGGCAGTTGAGATTAGACTCTGGTGGAAATCATGGTCTCAATGAGACTATATCCCTTACTTGTATTTTGAAACTAAAAATCTTGGGTAGATGAAGGAGAACATGATTCAACAAATAATTTGGGCAGTAGGAGTTTAGTTACTAAGATAGTGCATACACATGTAGAATAGGTTTAAAAGTTCTAAGTAAATAAGTTTTAAAATAAATACATATAAATGTAATATATTATATTTAATTAATTAAAGTTTTAATATATGTAGGGTAGTAATATATATTGGTTTTTAAATATACTTTTTTAACTAGTTGGCTCTGTGGTGGGGTTTATTGTTGGTTGTATGTGTTTTTAATTACATTTATGTATTCATTACTAATTAACCAACTTTATTAATTAACCAATGTGTATTTGCGGAGTGACCTATGGGTTGTTGTTTGTCTGAAGAAGTCTGGGTATTGTCCCAGATGAAAAGCACTTCACATTAAATTCTTGAGTGTTCAAGTGCATCCAGCAGTTCTTGTTTTATTTGGTTTGTTTTAGTCCTTTTAGTTTCTAAACAAAGGAGATGTCAGAAGTAGAAAGACTTATTGCATGTAGGTAAGGTAAGTGTGTGCTTGAGATGTTATTGTTGGAACTTTAAGCTATTTTGAAAGCTTCAGCAGTGGGGGTGGGAGGGTCTGTGTGGGTGTTTGTGGGTTATGGTTAGAGTAAGGGCTAGGTAAGGGGATGCATTTAGTGTTTGTGCTTCTGGTGTGTGTCCAGGTATCTTGTGTAGTGGTGGTGTTACAGAAAGCTTTTTTCTAAGGTAAGATGCAAGGATATGGTTAACACAGAATGCCAAGATGGGCAGGGAGTCCTTTGAGTTGATTTGCTCAAAAACTGTAAGTCAAATAAGAAAGCTGAAGAAGGAGAAAGAGAAGTCACAAAGGCAGTGCATTCAACAGGCAAGTGTAAGAAAAGGATATCTGCTAGGTATTTCTAGGTGCATCTTTGAAACCACTATCCATCCTTCTTTGGCTCTCCAGGCTGGTTGACCTGGAATGTAAAGTATCAAAAGGGCCCAGATGAGAAGGGCTGAGTATGTAAGGATAATGGTTTTAAATGTTACTCTTATCAACATAACAAAGAAGCAATGAAACAGCCAAAATAGATACTTCAGCCCCAACACAGCAAATAGCAATGATCTAAAGTCCCACCTTATCAGATGTTTATGGTGAATAGGATAAAGGAATTCTTGGGACCACAATACTCCAGACAGCAATAAACATCAAGCTAAATAAAGAAAGATACATATAGAAGAGACTTTAAGGAAATTTTTACAAACTGAAGATCATGGAAAGGGTAGTAAGTAGAGTCATATACTGTCTATTTTTTGGAACATTGAGGCTTACTATTATTTTTAGCTTGACTGAATTTTTATTTTTCCCCATGGGCTTTGTATGTTGCATAGCAACTACTAAGCGGGCATCCACTTTGCCAGTTGCATAGCAACTACTAAGTGGGCATCTATTTTCTATCTTTCTCTGAGCTCAGAAATATTTTTGTATGATATGAAACTGATTTATGTTTAACTGTTTAACTTTGTATATTATGGGTGTTAAATCCCAAATTAAATGACAGCTTCTGAAATGTTTTATAAGTAAATAAATGCCAAGTTGATGTAATAACACTACAGCAGATCAAAGAACCCTGCAAGGAAGCCAGATGCTTAGATAGATTGTGGCTGTGGAGGGGATTACAAGTGAAAAGTCTTGTCAAAACTTGTAGATAAATGACAGACTTGCGTGGCTGTTGCAACAGTTTAGGAAATATGGAGAAGGAAGATGGGTGAATGCAAAATATGGAATCTCTTAAAGCAACATACTGGTAACTTTTCCTGTATAGCTCAAACGTAGACTCGCACTTTTTGTACAGAAAATTTTGCAGAGGTGGCAGGCATAAGAATAGATGGGACACTAGTATTGTAGGAATCTTAATGTGATCAAGAGTCTGTCACAGACTGTACCCTTTTAATAGCAAAGCACAAATTAAGGGTCAGAAAGCATTTAAAAATGGTAGTAGGACATATAAACATATGGAGACTGCTTTGAACCATGAGTACACCTTAACTACCCCTTCTAAAAACACCTGCAGAAGAGAAATGAGGCTGTCTTTCAGAAGCATGGACAAGACAGCGCATAGGTTAGGAACTATTTTGTACCCATCCCTCACAAAAGATGTAGTAGTCTTCTTCAACATAAATAGTATGGCAGAAGTGATCACCCTTAATTACTGGAGACTAGACCCTCTTATATTCAGTGATAATGAAGAAATTAGACTACTCTATAAATAAGTAAACAGATTCATGGCAAATTACATATTAAACAGTCTGCCTATATACAAGTAATGTGAATCCTTAAATTTAAAGCTCATTAGTTGCTGCAAAGCAGCCAAAGCTATAATAATGACAAGCAAATAGAAGATACTGAAACAAAAGCTGTAAGAGAATAGTAAGTGTACCATGAGCAGAAATTCGAAGATAAAATTATATTAAGTAATTATATGAAAGTGCACAGAGAATTAAATGCAGATAAACCCGGAGAGTGTTTCTCCCCAGGCTTCCACTGAAAATGGGTTCTGTCTCAGTTGGACTTTCCAGGTAATCAAGTGTTAAAACAAATAAATAAATAAACAAAGGGGCCTGAACATAACTCAGACATAGCCACTACCATGGTGTAAATGATAGGAAATAAATGTGAGAAGTTATTAGCAAATAGGTTACAAAAAATAAACCAGAAAGCTCAGTCACATTTATTAAACATAGACATAAGCACTTAACTAGAAACAGACAGAATACTGGATTAAAGCTATGAGCAGCTAATGAGGTTTATTGTGAAGTTCAGGTTTGATTCCTTCAGCCTCCATTTGCATACTGTGCAATTCTGAGCAAGTAAATTAATCATTTTGTACTCCCAGGTCACCTTTTACAATGAACAAGGAATGACACCACTTTTTCTTCTTCTTTTGGCTTTTCCTGGTTAGGGGTCACCACAGCAGATCATCTGTCTGCTCATGGTTGGCAGTGGAGTTTTACGGTGTCGAGTTGCCAGCCCGGCACCCAACCTTCCACAGAAGGCACACACACGCACACACTCACACCTAGGGCCAATTTAGAGTGCCCAATCCACCTACTGCATGTCTTTGGGATGTGGGAGGAAACTGGAGCACCCGGAGTAAACCCACGCAACCACAGGGAGGACATGCAGACTCCGCACATAAGACACCCCAACTGAGAATCAAACCGGAGAACCTCTTGCTGTGAGGCGGCTACGCTAACCACTGCACCACCGTGGACACCACTACCACGCAGAAAAAAAAAAACAGATTTAATATCCACAAAGCTTTCAAGCAAAATTACCCTTCATCATTGTAAAACAATTCAATTAACAAGGACTCCTATATATACATTTAGTAATCAATCATCATCACTACTAAAAATTATTCAATTAAAAACTAATTAACAAAGTTATAACAATAAAATGCAGCCACATACAAATTAAATACCTAACTAAATACATACAACTTCTTACAGCTTATTAGATTTTAACTTTAAAACTGGTTTAGTACTGTTGCATTCAAACCAGGTACACAATCAACTCTCAATATTGAGATCCATTTATATTCCATAAATTCCATGTGTGTGATGATATCTCCACTCCTAGGTGAAATATAAACTTTTTGAAGTACCCTAAATTTAAAACTATGGCTTCTATCCATCATTACCATATGTTTAAAACATGCACTGGTAGCAACCTCCCTTATAGTATCAGACAAATGGGAACACATACATTCTTTCAACATTTTATTACTTTTACCTACATAAAATGCAGTACATGTACAGCATGCCGCTAAAAGAACGACATCTATTGAGTTACAAGAAGCAAAACATCTAAATCTATATCCCTTCCCTGTCACTGGATGTTTAAATATATTATCCATTGTTATATATACACACAAAACTGACAATTATAGCATGGAGCAGTATAATCTGTCATTATGTTAGCTACTTTCATTCTAGGTATATACTTACAGCAAAGCTGTTCTTTTAAATTTCTATTTCTTTTAAAGATAAAGTGTGGCCTATCACTCATTACATTCTTAATCTCAAAAACTGTTGATAATATAGACCAGTCATTTCTAATAATGGTCATAACCTGGTTTGATCTTCTATTAAATTTTATTAAATATTTCATATCTATCTAATTTATAGACAAGGAAGTCCAAGTGTCTTCTAGCTGTCTCAGGATATGGGCTGACTAACAGTAGTTTCAAAGGGTGTGATCAGATAGAAGGGTAGTACCTTCCTCTACGTGCTGTATTACATGCACATAGTCATGGTGTATATACCTTCTGCCTAATCTAGACCATGTGCAGCTAGGGTTTGAATAGTAAAAATAACCGTGGTGTTCCTGCGATGTATTAAGTGTTTTCCATATGTCAACAATCCCCAGTTGTTTTAGAAGTGCTTTAGACTTCTTCTTGGAGTACTATCACAAGCGTCTGATGTAATCTGTACTTGATTCTGATCACCCATTACTAGGAGTAGCCTCTCATGTAGGTTCATAGGTTAGTACTAGGCTACCTGCCCTTTCAGGCCATTTTAAGCCTAGCCAGTTACCCCATGTGAGAATCAAACTCTGCACCTTGTGTCTGTAAGGTAAACACCTTAACCATTAGGCCATGTAATCTAAATATTTCTTCTATTATTCCTCAAATCTCAGAATACTTAGTTTGAACTGTGATATAAACTGCTGCCACATTTATTAGTTCAGCATCATTGCATATCGGCCTTTTTCATCCTGTACTTATCTATGATTTCAAAGGGTATAACCTGATGTATTAGAATTCCTATACCTGTTCTTCTTGCTCCTCTGTAATCAGATTTAGCCAATACCTTTAGACCTCAGTTCCTTAGTTTTAGGTGTTCTTCGCAGGTTAAGTGTGTTACTGTTAAGGCCATTATTGACAGGTCTTTTTTTAAAGTAGCTTAAAATCCTTTGTTTTCTTTACCAGGTTGGTCACCCTGTTCACATTCCAACTAATTACCTGCCATCTCCCCATCAATGTCTTTTAATTAAAATTGCATTGTGCTTGAGCAACCTTACTTTATTCTGTGCGCTCGTTATAAATATAATAAATACTTAGCATTTTCTCGCTAGGGAGCTCCCATATACTGGTGAACAAGTAGATTCTGAGTTATCTGTTTTCACGTTTTGAATAGCAAAAACATTCTGCTAAATGATGATCATATGACTGGACTATTTGTGAATAAACATAACCTAATAACCATAATAAATTGAAGCAAATATAAAAATTACAAAACAAAACTATGTACCAAACAAATAAAATGCTTACAAGACATGAGTATTTCATTCTCATGTTAGGCTCTGTCATGTCACTGTGGGCTGACTACATCCACTGTTGGATAGTAACTCCTGCATCATAAGAGAAGAAAAGGGTTGTATTGCCATCGAATACCCTCCTCCCAAGTCCACTTTACTCTGTTAATCTTTATATAAATGCAAATTCCCTAACTTAGCTTTCTTTTTAAGATAGTTTATAAAAAAAGTAGATTTACATTATACAATTGTAAATAGATTCACATTATAAAATTGTATAACAGCATCTTTAAAACTGTGTGAAATGATCTCATTACAACACTGCCATGTGGAATGGATCTATTTGATTGTTTAAACATGCCTGTTGAGCATTACCTTGCAGGCAGTCTGCACTAATGGCTGCCAAGCTATATGCTTTTCACAGTTAGCTTAAAGAAACTTAGTCAGCTTCTTCTGACAAGAGTTGCTTTTTTTACTTCTTTAACTGTCTTGATATTTTTGCCCCTTCTTTGACCAGCTTGGCTTTTTGAACATTGGAAAAAAGCCTGTTCCATAATCTATCCTGATTGGTGGATGTTATCGAATCCAGTGTGATCTCATGGTTTGATCCAGTGTCTTCTGTTTCTATAGTACCTGACTGGGAGGAAGACCAGATTCTTTCTTGTGATTTTTATGCTCCCTTAGGGTTGCCAGTTATTCTGGGACCCCCCCAGGGAAGAAAAGCTTAAAAATGGCTGGGTAGAACAACTTTGAATGGATTACTTTATGTCCAGCTATCTGCAGAATGAGGGAAAAAAAAAAACAGTTCTCCTCTTCCTAATGGTGTTCAAGAAGTCCTCATCTATAAATATCTGATTGGTTCCATATTGTCATTTCACTGCTGGTTTCCATAGTAGTGACAGAATTTTCTCCTTTTGTCTGTAGGTCTCAAAGTGTACAAAGATTTGCCTAGGTACTTGATGATTACTGGGGGTCCAGGGTGCTCTGTGTGCCATCTTTATGTTCAGTTCATTTTCTAGTGTTAATGTCCAGTTACTTAAAAGGTTTTGTATCCATTGTATACAGTTCTGTCCCTCGTCTTCTTCTGGCACCTTGCCATTGTGGATATTTTTCTGCCCAGCTCTGTCCTGTTAGTCCTTAAGAAGCTCTTCTGTCAGTTCCAGATGCTTCTAATTCTTCTGTACGAAGTCCCATCTGCTTGATTGCTTGACTGATGTTCTGAATCACATCAGCATGAGCACTCATGACCGAATGGAAAGGGTGATAAGTCAGCAAGCAAAATAGAGTAGTATTGCTGAAACTGAATTCATCCTTAACTCTTGGTGAATACCTTCATGAAAATATGGAAACATTCCTACAATGGGACTAGGCCAGGCCCAGGAGGAGGATGCCCCCCCCCCTCCATTGTAGAAGGAAGTAGCAATCCACAAAAATCACAAAAAATGGTAGGCCAAAGAAGACCTATAAAGATGACAGAGTGAACTATTGAGGATAAGAAAGATATTATGTATTGTTACTATTATGCAAAAAGCCAAGAATTTCCAGGCAAAGCATATACAAAAAGATTAAGAAAGAAATTAGAGGAAAGAAATATACTTCCACAAGAAAAACTGTCAGAAGCTTCATCGAAAATTGTGTTCATTAATACAACAGATTTGCCAAAAACATTATGTAGACCAAGAAACCTGTTTGGAAAAAGAAGCATCCGAGGAAGTGTGAAAATATAAACAACAAAGCCTAGAGATTTTTGAAAAGTATAAAAAAAATAGGAACATGGGAAAGAAAGATAGATTTCATATGGTGCAATATTTATGCAAAGTTGAAAGCCAAATTATTCAATACAGAAAGAGAGCCCCAAAGATATTTCAAGAGAAATACAGACAAAAGCATCCAGATATGGAAAATTTCACAATAAAAAATAATATCACAAAGAGGAAACATTGAAAAGAAGATTAGCAAGGTAGAAGTTAAAAAAATAGAAGTTGAAGTTATGGAATGCCTGTGAAGGGAACAATTTGGTGTAGAAGGTCTAGTACAGGTTACATCACAACATGATGGAATGAGTTCCCAAAGTAAGGAGAAACAGGAAGATCAGGAGACATCTGAAGAAGAAATATGGACATGGGAAAGAAAAAGAGATTTAAAATGGTGTAATATTTATGCAAAGGAGAACGCAAAACTAATCAATGAAAAAAGAGCAGCACCAAAGTTATATGAAGAGAGTACAGGCAAAGGAATCTGGATATGGAAAACTTTACAATACAAAAAAATAAGAAGACAAAGAGGAAAAGCAGAAAAGAAGATTAGTACCAGAGAAGTTAAAGAAATAGAAAATGGGGTTACAGAGTACGTGCGAAGTGAAGGATTCAGTGTAGAAAATCTAACTCAGAAACCACCACAGCAGGATAGAGCAATAGATATCCACATTAAGGAGAAACCAGTGGGATGGAAAGCAACTGTTTAGTTGCCATATGAAGATATTTTGGAGCCTTCCACAGGAAACCAGTATAAATGTTCACTTGAAACTGGACAGCAAGGGAAGGAACAGGAAACTGGCAACTCTGACACAGTGAATGATGAGGAGTGATAGGCTAGTGAGTTTCCATATGACAGAGCAATGGATGACACAGGATGAAACTGAAGAGAATGTGCCACAGGAAGATGCTATAGAACCTTCTACATAACGGCTGCAGAAAATGGAGAACAAAAAATGTGCCCTCAGTTTAGAAGAAAATGAGTTATGGGAAGAGTTGCTTGATTGACTAGAGATAGATAGACATATTAAGATCAATGAAAGAAATAGACTGCAGAAGGTTAATAAAACCCCAAAAGTTAGAAATTTGACAAAACAAATGAACACGCTGGAGGGATAGATTCCTGTCCCAGAGACTTCCCATACTCTGGAACAAGCTACCCATCTATATCAAGCAAAGTTCTTCATTAGTACTCCAAGAAAAATCTTGATGAGTGGATGGGAAATAGGAAATACACCCCAAGGATCACTTCTGTGACTCTGCTCGACAGGGGCACAGGAAAATAACTTTCTTGGGTGGCATAAGCTATGGTACCTTGCTGGCTAGGCTTGCGTAGGCCCTTGGGCCGATGGCCTAGTACCTACCTATGAACCTATGAACACAGCAATTAGGAATGTCCACAGAGTTCTATGCGATATAACAGAAGTAAACAGGATACATTACTGTGCAGCTAAATTAATAACTGATAAAATTTTACTACAAGAACACAGGGGTCTACTTCATAACATTGAAATTTCATAACATTGCATTTCATAACACTGAGACCATAACATCAAAAATTCAAAACACTGAAAACACAAAACATTGAAAACTCAGAGCACTGAAAGTGTGCTTCATAACATTGAAAGCCACATTGCACAAGTAAATAAGATCCCCTCCACCTACAACACCACCTAACTGACAAACACACTTTTTACTATGTTTCTGTAGGGGGGTAAGCCTCTTTGAACCCCCCCATAGCCCCTCACACCCCCCCATAAATTAAATATACCAACTCCAAGATCGCACTACAGTAGAAAAAAGTTAATTTCCTAACCTCACTGTATGAGGTTAGGAAATTAATTTTTTTCCACTGTAGTGTACTGCAGAAAAGTAGTAGAAAGTGTGTTTGTTAGTTAGGTGTTGTTATAGGTGGACAGGATGTTATTTACATATACACTGTAGTTTTCAATGTTATGAAGCACACTTTCAATATTCTGAGTTTTCAATGTTTTGGGTTTGCAGTGTTTTGGGATTTAGATGTTTTGGTCTCAGTGTTATGAAATTCAATGTTATGAAATTTCAATGTTATGAAGTAGACCCGAACACAGGGTAGTTATGGAAAGGAAGGGGAGAAATCAAACACCATCATGGAAGTATCTAATAGAGAAAACTATAAAGCAATTAAGACAAGAAATGTCACTGTTAGAAGAGTATAGAAGAGGGAACAGATCAACAAAAATTTCTGATAAAAGAAATGCACAATATTATAACTGATCAGGATTTATCATGCACTATCGCAAATAGTAAAATAAAAATAGGACAGGCAGAAAAACTAAGAAGATACACAGATAAATATAAAGGAAAAGTACAAAATAAGCAATGTATTGATGACCCGAAAAAGTTTTATAGAGAATTGGGATACAGGGTAAAAAGAACTGAAAGACTGACAAAAAAAGAAAAAATACATACATTTTGGAGAAGTATTTATGAAGATCCAACCCCTAACCGGGAAAAAGCCGAAAAGACAATAACAACATTTATGAAGATCCTGTGGATCCTGTGGAACATAACAAAGATACTAAATGGACAGAAGTAAAAGAAAGAATAAGAAGTTCAAAGATACAGGATATGAAATGGGATGAAGTAACAGCCAGAGAGATTGAAGCAAAGTTAAGAAAAGCCTGTAATTGGAAAACTCCAGGCCCAGGTGCAGTAACTAACTTCTGGTTAAAACTATTAACATCTTTGCACGAAGATTTAGCTATGAGTAAGAATTACTTATATGCGCACCCCAAACAGACACCAACCTGGCTAACAACAGGAAAAACAATGTTCCTACTTAAAAGTGAACCTGCAAGCTACCCTAAAAATTATAGACCAAAAACTTTCCTTCCAACGGCGTGTAAACTATACATTTAGAAAAAAAGATCATTACGGCAATAGAACACAAAAGGCCAATAAAAGAAAATCATATCATATCATCAGGCTCAAATTAGGTAACAACAAAACTATTAACATAGTTACAGGCTATATCCCTCCAGGCAATAATATCCCCATCATGGAAAATCTACTGCAATGGCTATCACAAACCCTGCCACAAGAAACTATTTTATTAGGGGACTTTAATATTGACTGGCTTACTTGCTCATCCAAGGCTCCCACTAATCATATCAACCTACTTATCTTCTCTCAACTAATCAAAGAACCCACCCGATTCGACAAAAATAGTCAAAGAGAATCACTTTTAGACTGGATTCTACTAAATAAAATACCTCCCTCATACTTAGCAGGTACCCTTCCTGACTCACTAAGTGACCATCAAACTACCTTCCTACTCAAATATAACACCCACCACCCTCAAAACCCTATACTCCAAACAATAAGAAACAAAAAAACACTTCAACTTACCAAACTTCTTACAAGACCTACAGCTCTACAACTGGTCGCAACTGTATTACTTACCCCTTGATGAAGCTATCAAACACTTCAACTCGACCTTCTTAGAGATACTAAATAGGCATGCCCCTCCAAGAACTACCAGAATTAAATCCAAAATAGTTTCATGGTTAACAAGGGAAACAAGGCAAAAAATAAAAGATAGGAATACAGCCTGGAAAGCCTGGAGGTCCAAAAAAAATCCAGGAACACAGCTAGCATACCAGCAATTAAGAAACCTTACTAAGAAACTAGTAATACAAGATAAAAGAAATTACTTTATAACCCATCAAACCCAATACTCAAACAATCCAAAAAAATTCTGGGCAGGCTTAAACAGGTTACTACACCGTGGCAAAACCACTACCCCACCCCCAACAACAGATATAACAAAAGAAAACATAGCTGAATCATTTAACTCATTCTTTACTGAAACTGTACTTGCTCTTGCCCAAAATCAAACCTATACAAATACTACTAGTACCTCCCCCAAACCAAACAACAGCCCCACATTTAAGCTACAACCCACCTCGACCTCCTACATAAGAAAACTACTATACCAACTAAAACCAACAACAATAGCAGCAGATTCCCTCCCCAATGAATTCCTAAAACTAGCAGCAAATGAAATAGCTAAACCAGTCTCAATCCTAATTAACAGATCCATATCTGAAGGTTCAGTACCCTTGATTTGGAAAACTGCCTATATTATACCCCTACACAAAGGGGGAAATTCTTATGACATATCTAACTACAGACCAATAGCAATACTATCCCCACTTGCTAAAATATTAGAAAAATGTATCCACCATCAATTAATGACACATCTTACAGATCAAGGGCTCCTATCTCATACACAACATGGGTTTCGGCCAGGACATAGCACCACTACTGCCCTGCTAGCATTCACAGATACCATTAATCACAACAGGAATAATGGTAAACTTTCTTCAGCCCTCTTCCTTGACCTATCAAAGGCATTTGATATGGTTAACCATGAGAAATTAATCTCCCATCTTGTAAACCTAGGCCTTGATAACTTATCAGTCTCCTGGTTTAGAGACTACCTTAACAATAGACAACAGGCAGTACTATGGAATAATAACTTATCTCCACTCTTACCTGTTACACTCGGAGTTCCTCAGGGATCTATACTAGGCCCCTTGCTATTCTCAATTTTTACAAATAATCTCCACTCAGCTACAAAAAGTTCAACCCTTATACAATATGCAGACGATTCAACTATAATATCTAATGCCCCTACTTTACTAGACCTCCACAAAAATACCCAGGATAACTTTCACTCAGTTGAAACATGGCTCACTGAGAATGGCTTAATCCTCAACCCCCAAAAAAACCAAGCTTCTGCTATTCTATCCCTCAACTACAACTGCCCCCACATGCACCTTTACTATCCACTCTAATAACGGTACCAACATATCACCTGATACCCAGACTAAACTACTTGGCATTACTATTGATAATAAGCTCAAGTTTGATGTACATATTAATCTGGCCATTAAAAATACCAACAAAAAGCTAGGCAGCCTCTACAAGCACAAAGCATTCCTGACCCATAATGCTAGAACTACAATTGCACGTTCACACCTTCTCTCAACACTACTGTATGCCTCACCCATCCTGACTAACTTATCCAAAACAGAAATCAATAAAATGACAACCTGCTACAATCAGATAGCCAAATTTGCCAACAGCAGCTCATATAGAACTCATCACTGCCTAAACCTAAAGCAATTGGGTTGGATGGAACTACCTAACTTACTTATCTATAGTCAGCTAGTTACTACTCACAAGATACTCTATCAACAAAATATATCTCCTTCACTGGGTAATATTATCCAACAATATTCATGTTCCAGGCAACTCCGCTCAACTGATAAACTACAGTTAGCTGTTACTAGATCCAACAACCATACAGGAGATTCCATTTACTCCTCTTATGTGGCCAAAATCTGGAACTCCCTACCCACATCCTTATCCCTGATAACCTCACTGCCTAAATTAAAAAAAAACTATCTGCAACTTCCTCAGTAACAAATGGTTATGTCCATGCTCTACTCCAGACTAATACCTGCACCACTTCAGTACTATGGTAACTATTGTCCTAAACTAGAGTCATATCTGTTACTTGCATATAAACATGTACTATATGATAATATTCATATAACAATGTTACTATTAACAATGTAATACTGTTTAATGACTATTGCAACTGTATCCGTCTAGTGTCTTCAGCCTATACCTATATGTGTCAATAACCAGATACCCTACTGGATCTAGTTGAAATATGTATCTGTCTGTAACTTTAATCTATAAGTGTCTGCAATTTATACCTATAAGTGTCATTAACTAGATACCTTAAAGGATCTAGGTGAAATATGTACCCAAGTTTGTCTGTATGTTCTGTTTAATTGTCTCTTTGGGGCTTTTCTCCTCGGGCCGCCACTGAAAATGAACATATATCCAGCTGGACTATCCCGGTTAACAAATGTAAAATAAATAAATAAATAGAAATAAATATGGAACAAAGGATCATTTGTTGTTAAATAAAGTCATAGTGGAGAACTGTAAAAAGGGGAAGAATGTAAGTATGGCATGGATTGACTACAAAAAAACATTTGACAGTATCCCACATCCATGGATAAAAGAGTGCTTAAAAATGTACAAGATGCACCTTACACTAATAAACTACATCACAGTGACCATGAAACAGTGGCAAACCACTTTGCAGTTAAGCCATGATAAAGGTAAAATTATTATTCCAGGGATAAAAATCCAAAGGGGGATATTCCAGGGTGACTCTCTGTCACCGTCAGTCTTTTGTCTTGCCCTTAACCCATTAAGATGTTTGCTTAACAGATTAGGTCATGGCTATAATTTGTCTCCCGGAAAGCAACAAAGTGTAAAGACTTCTCATCTTCTCGAAGATTTAAAACTGTATACTTCATCAGATGAGGAACTGAAAGCACAACTGCAAGTAGTTAAAACTCGGCTACTTTGTTATAACATAAGCTTAGCTTTTAAAGGGGATTGAAGGTTAGTTCATAATGGGGCACCATATATGAGAGTAGGAAGTAGGTATGTAGTGGCAGGGGTTTGTTTAGTGGAGAGGCTAAGAAAGGGATTGTGTCTGTAAAGAATGACAAATTTTTGGTGAGTTTTTTTGATGCCATTCTGGATGTTTAAATCCTAGTTTAGTGTGGGTGACAGCTTCTGTTACTGTTTTGCTTTTGGAGAAAATCGAAAACTGAGACTTGTCTATAAGCATTCTTTTCTTGGGGGGTTAAAAGAAGAAGTTTGGATTTATTAGAGTTAAGAGACAGGTGATTGTTACTAAGGCAGGAGTCTATAGATGCGAAGGCCGAAGAAGTGACATGCTGAAGACTGGACATAGAGTCAGCAGAGCAGATGATGGTCGAGTTGTTGGCGTATTGTATTAGAGAGCATTGACTGCATGATGACTGGAGTCTATTAATAAATATATTGAAGAGGAGGGGACCTAATATGGAACCTTGGGGAACACCAGGGGGATTGTTGCTACTGTTTACATTACTATCCAATTAACACCATTACGCTTTCTTTCTATTGCTAAAATATGTAAAGCATTTTCACCAAGCAACCTACCTACTGTGTTAGCCAACAAAACATCTGACAAACCTACAACATACTTATAATACAGTAATATGTTCATGACAATATAATGCAAAACATTTTATTAACTACTTCACTTGTTTTCTAATTTGTGCAACATATGATTGTATTAACTTTGAAACTTGTATAACTTTTTGAAATTGTATATAAAGAATTGTGTTGCGGCTTTTCTCCCAGGGCTACTCTGAAAAAGGGCACTCACCCAGTTGAACTTTCCTGGTCAACTAAGACAAAGACAAATAAATATCATAAGTCTGTTTGTATGGTTCAGAGAATTTATGATCATTCCCATACTTTGTTTTCATATTTTCAACATATAAGCAAGCTTAAAAGAATGTCCCGGTCCAGGCTTCTGCATTTTTGTGAATTTTGAAAAAAAAGATAATTTCCATATAGTGGCCATAACTTATGGCAGATGTCAGTGACAGCCTTACAAGTATATACTTAATGTGCATTGGTACCATGGGTTTGACTAATTCTTCCCACACTCAGGTCACTTCAAACTGCATTGCTAGAGAGTAATGACCACTAACCTCCTATCATTCCACCAATTGAAAGGTGAGATACCAACATTTACATTAACCAAATCTTTGCAATTACCATTATACAATTAAATACTTAGCTATCCACACGCTTTTATAGCTGAATAATAAAATACTTTACTTAAAATTATCCACAGCACACAGGTAATTAAATATACAGAAATCATACACCCTTATACAGGAAAATTCATATAAATATTGCTTTAAAGTTATATTCTGAAAATTATTACAATGCAGTTGTGCCTGCACATATTTCTACCTAAAAAGATGACTGGAATTGGCTATTGTTAACTTTATTTAATAGTTGACATACAGACAGAAAACTTTCCACATATGATTTCACTTCTTTGTCTATTATTATCAGCTTGTGCAAACATCGGTGTTCTTCAAAGCTAAGCTGTTGAACGTTAGATATTTTGCACATAGTTGCTGTGGTTTGGTACACTAGATAAAAAATTGATATATTACAAAAATGTAATTCAAATAGGCATCAATAATGATAAATTTCAGATATAAACTCCTGGAAAATGTAGATGTATAACAGTAGAGCTGGATGTCAATAGTAAAACTTTAGAACTGTAACTTCCTCCTCTAAATTATGACTTAAAATTGGACCAGTATATATGCATGTATACCCAGAACTTAATTTATGCCAAAATCAGACCTTACAGAACCCTACAGGT
The DNA here is from genome assembly GCF_019279795.1 of Protopterus annectens. Lineage (NCBI taxonomy): Eukaryota > Metazoa > Chordata > Ceratodontiformes > Protopteridae > Protopterus > Protopterus annectens. Next base: position 1,597,566,136 of record NC_056726.1, on the reverse strand, counting down.
CAGCAGGTGGCTTGAAGAAGAATTCAAGCTATAAACAATCTACTGAGCAGACTCCAAGAGGTAAGACATAAGAATAAATAACAACAGTGGAAGAAAGTAGAAGACGAAAGGCCAGAGTGGGTAAGCAGGCCCTCTATCAAGGTCTGTGGTATCAGCTGCAGTCAAAAACTCAGTGTGCATTATAAAGGAATACAGTTGCTGATGTCATGTTGCAAGTCAATAATAACCTATTAAAGAGATGAGCCATTGCATTGTCTACATATAATACCATTCTTAACAAGGATCTAAGAGATGACAGCTGCTCATTTTTTAGAAATATATATGAGTAGAAAATGTAATGTCTACTCTGCTTTAGGAAACACAGACTGGAAAATGCATGACTGAATTTAGAAAAGGATTATGATATGTTCTCTATGAATAGTTCATTTGATATTAGTATTTACATGAGCTCAGCAGAACCACACGATAAAAAGAAGGAGTTGCCTGAGATATACCATAAAGATAATGCTTATCTTCTTCCATTATCCAAGTTAGGGGGAAAGTTAAGGATCTTATGGACTCACAGTATGAATAATTTAGATTGCCAGGAAACTACAGAAGTGGGGGAGGAAAGACGAAAATGGGCATTGTCCATGTCTTAGCAGAGTTGTGCAACATAGTGGACATTTTACAACTGGCATTGTAAGAGAGTGTCATTTTAAGTTTCCCACTGTAGACATATGCCATATTGACTTTGACATGACTCATTCTCACCAATTAGGGCTATTTTATCTCCAAACATTTTGTTTGTAAGTGTGACAGAGTGAAGACTCTAACAACTTTACCTTCTGTTGCTGTTCTGTGCTGGCTGGCACTGTCTGTTATTAATCCCAAGTGCAAGAACTGATTTTAACAGTGCTTAGGGCTGTTTAACAATAGTTTGTTAAATGGTTTTCTGATAAAAGAAAGGTGCTTAACATGTTTGTCTGTTGCCCATTTTGAACCAAAATTGTGGTGTTCTAGGTACTACACATTTTTTTTGTATCTTTGTTATAAATTTGTTTCCAAGTAGTATTTTAACAGTCATGTAGCTTGCATTCTCTTTTCTAGTACCAGAATTTAAAATATTGCAGGTAGCTTTGTTTTAAGCCTTCCCTCTAAAACAGTGGAGACAAAGTCTGTCCAAAAGCTTGTAATGGTATATTATTTCATTCAAATAATGCTAATTAAAAGTTCCTTTGGCTTGAAGTATCATTTTTCTGAAGTATGTTCTTTACAAATTTGTATCTATACCTGTCGGCAATCCAATTTTTTACAGAATGTCCAGATTATTGTCTCATGTTTGGGTCTGTCCCTCATAAAATTTGTGGATTTCTGACAAATTATAGAGGACTGCAGTCACTAAATAATGACAACTATTTGTGTTTCAGACATCATATCCTATGCTTACTGATAAAAGGCCTGTTATTATAATAACTTTCTGTTTATAAGAGGAATTTTTAAAATTTGTCCCTATTTTGGGCTCCCCCCCCCCCATTATCTTTGGCTATGTCCATTGCTCTTACATTAGAAGGCTGAGAGATATATTTGTATCATTTGCTCTGTGTGCCTCCTGGTGGCAGATGCCTTGAAATTGATGTAGCATGTTCAGATTCCAATAATTTGAAAAACATTTTGAACTCTTGGCATGGGATCTGTAGACAGATATATGGTGCAACGTGTTATGGAATACCCTGCTTTGCAAGTGCTGACATATGCTTAGTAATCACTGACATGACTGATGTATCTTTAAACCAGATAACTTCCACATATCTGGAACAGTATTCAAGACATAATAAAAACGTTTGTTGTATTGGAAAAAGTTATCTCTTTTTTGGCCATGGCATCTCTGGTATTTCAGATGGAACTGGTTCTTCTTTCTGGTTTTGATTCATGTGCATTCCACAAACATTATAGTGTTGACCATCTGCTCTATTGCTATTGTCAAATCAAAATTACTTACAGGTGTGTATACCATGTGAGAGCTAGCATGGGTGCCTATTATCTGTGATAGGTTGATGCCACATTCAGGGTGTCTTGCACCCAGTGAGTGCAAATATCAAATGCAACTTCCATATGACCCTTAACTGGATTAAGAGGGTAATCAGACAATGAGTGACTTAATAACTGAATAAATGAATTTTGGGCCAATACATGATACCTCTGGCTCTCGTTTTGCAAACAGTATTTACAAATGGGATTTACATACCTTCAACACCAATTTGACTTAGCAGGTCATAGGATCCTAGGATATTACTAGGCTAATGGCCCCTGGGCCCTTACAAGCCAAGCAGAAAAATGTATATCTGTAGGACTTCTTGTAGCAGCTTTAAGTTTTTGCAATTTTTGTACTGTAACTACTTTTGTGTCACAACTCACACATTTTTATATCTTCTAGTAGATCTTTCTTACATTCACTTAAGTATTCTCTACTCAACATATCAGTAACATGTATCAGCTTACCAAGACTGCACTGCACTTTCACATCCTACTTTTGAAGAGTCAGGACAATTCTCTGTAATCTAGCTGGTGCTTTACATAACAATTTTTGGAAATCACTTTATAGGGATTTCTGGTCTGATTCCACTTTAATATTTCTTATAAACACAGCCATGAAAGTTCTGACACCTAAAACTTATGTCCACAATTTCTTTCTCTATATATATATACATATTTGGCCTCTATATCTCTGACATACAGGCAACATGTCTGCTTTTAGCACTGGTGTTGCCCCCAACCATTTCTCTAGCTAGTCTCCACCTGTAATGTAGTTGACAAGGATACTTCAAAAGTCTTCACCATATGTGCAGCCATTACTAGTCTCTTTAGTAGTTCAAAGTTTCTAGCAAAGGCCTCTGATCAGGTCTACACTGCATCTTACACAAGTAGCTTCTTTAGAATGTGTCATTATGTCTTATAAGTGTGGTATAAGCTTAGACTGGTATTGTACTATCCCAAAGAACTGCACTAATGAGGTTTTAATAGGAGTTTGCATGTTTACTATGTTGTACATGTTGTCAGTGTCTGACTGTAACCCAACAGCAGTAAACAGATGACAGTTTTACTTCAAAGATGTAACACCAGCCTGGCGCTTGAACCTGATCAACTTCAGTCTATGTGATCTTATTCTATCTAACATCTAAATCAATGTGTCATTCGCTTGATTTGTAACAAGCACCTTAGACTAAAATATCAACAGTAATATTTTTTTACCATCCAGTCCTTCCATCCTGTTTGCCACTTTTAACTCACTCAATAGTCTATGTCTATCTGACTATCATATCAATTGATTCCATGTGCTTAAACTATTGCAATAGCTTCTAATTACAGGCAAACACAGCACACTGCCTGGCTCCTAGTCAAAGCTTTTCTGATGCTGATAAAATCCTAGTAATTAGTTGCAGAAAGCTATTACATATGCACAACTTTGTTTGCTTCATGCAGTATAATTTGCTCCAAATCCTAACTGGCATCCAATATTGAAAAGAACTTTCCACAGAAGACACCACATTTTCACCAGTATGTAAGGCATCATGTTCCCTCTGAATCTATTTGTTGAGATTCTCTGAGTCTATGCAGACTCTGCATTTATCATGTTTAACTACTGTCAGTATAACTCTCGACTCATTTAAAAGATTCATTGTGCCTGTCCATCACACAAAATAATTCCACATATTTAAGCTCCTGCTTTATTTTCTATTTAGGAACAGCAAGCTCTCTACTTGGAGCATGTATTACTGGCATGGCTTCTGGTGACACATTTATATAATACTTTATCTTCAGGCATCCTAGACCCTAAAACAAATCAAAATAGCTCTGCAGGATATCAGTATTTACTTCATTGTTAAACATATTGTGTTTCTGCACTATTTTTCCTGCCTTTTCCTTTTTTTTGTGTGCAATTTGCCTGTGAAATTCTGAAATCTCTCTTTATTTTTTATACTGGTTTGCTTCTTGAGCATCATTTGATTGTCTCCACAGTAATTTTGCCTTAGCATCACTCAAGCATTCAAGATGATCATCTCAGCAGACATGCAAACTACCCTCCAGACATCCTCATTAAACTGCATCATAAATGTCATCTGTATCTCTTTATCAGTCACATTCCACAGATTTTTTGCATAAGCTGTAAACGTAACAAGATGTTCCAGCTGTGTTATCTCTATTCTCTTAATCATGCCCACATACACACAGTCATCCTTGCTCAATAAAATAGGCTGCTTGAGCTGAATTTGCAGTAATACAACTTGAAACAGCTTTTTGTGTAATAGGTTCATAGGTTCATAGGTTCATACTAGGCTATTTGCCCTAGGGCATTTATAAGCCTAGCCAGAATGTGTTTGGCTTTCGCCACCCATTTTAAATTTATTTTGCTATGCCCTTTTTCGAGGTTAGTATACTGTGCCTCTGTCTAACAGTGACACAGAAGTGATACCCAGGGTAAACCTACGATCTCCCATCCACTCATCAAGATTCCTCTTGAAGAGAGTCAATGAGGGACTCTGCCTATCCTGGACTGGGATTTTATTCCAGAGTGAAGGGAGCCTCTGGGTTATGAATCTGTCCCTCCAGCATGTCCTATTTATTTCAGTGCTGAAGTTCAAGTCTCTCACATCCATGCAGTTCAGCTATATTTGTCTCACTGGGTTTAGCATAAACCCAAAATAAGGTAGCAACATTCATACAAATGAACTGAGTTGCCAGTTCAGCAATAGCATTCTGAATGCTGGTTCAGACACTCTGCACTGCTGTCTAGTTTAAACACAACTTTTGTCACTTATATTAAATTTCTCATTCTAGGCTTTCTAAAGACTGTTGAGGTACTCAATAAGCAATTTGTATTAGGCTGTTTATGTGTCCCTATTAGATGTTCGACAGCATAGGTTGCCGGATGCCTAATTATCGACACCTAAGCATCGAAACTTTAAAATCACGAACGGCCACATACTCAAATTCTTTTCTCAGGAAAGAATTTGCTTGACCGTTATCAGGGATTTGCCTTTTCCCCAATGTACAGCGATCTCTGAGTTGGCATATTTAGTTACGGTGGTGTGGGGGGACACAGCTCCCCACATCAGGGGGTGTGGGTGGCGGTGCCCTCCACTATGTTTGGGTTCATAAGTTTATTTTATTTCACAACAGCCTAGTGAATTCTTTCCCGAGAAAAGAATGGCCATTCGCGATTTTAAGATTTCGACGGTTAGCTGTCGAACATGTAATATAGACCCCTGTTTATTGCCTTGCCTGTTTTCAAATAGTTTGATTCTGCAATTAGTTTGCACAGTATTCACACAGTGCATTTTTACTGTACCTCAAAAAGTATTTCTAATTTCAACTGCTTATCTGACTCCATGTGTTTGTTACTGCAAGGTCTTTCATTTAAAACGTATTATTTCAAAACGGTTAATGCTGCCACACATTATACACATTTGATTTTTAGTTTTACCATTTTTATGTTCCTGTGGAGCTACAACATCTAGACAGGATGTGGTTTCTTGCTGCTCAGTTGTTACCATGCACTATCTCAGCTGCCATGATGGGAAACTATGTGATAACACATCACATTTTGTTTATTTTTACAACTTCTGTGTTTGTTTTCACTTAATTTTCATGTAAAGTGTCAATCTTACATGCTTTGAACTCCCCTGTTACTGATTTTAACTGTAGATATTTGACAGTTTACTTGCACAACATGCATATGTAGTATTTTAAAATGTTAATCAAACTCTCTTAGTCTGCTTTTTTTTTTATTCATAGGTTCATATGTTCATAGGTAAGTACTAGGCTAGCTGCCCTTGCAGGCCATTTTAAGCCTAGCCAGTATTGCTTTTTGTGCTCAAAATAACCCATTCCATTTGGTTATAGATTGGCCTTATGCATCCCATGGTCGATAATTATATATTATCCCTAATAAGAATAACTGGGATCATTCTGCAGAGAATTTAAGGCAATCCATGCAAGGGATAAAAATAATTTATGAGCTGTCTCTGTCCAGTAGTAGTACAAGAGGTAGTCCTAGAGTAAGTTTTCTGTTTCCTGTCCATAGATTTAAGTTGCACTTGAAAATGGACAAGGATGAACTTTGTTTTATGTGGATGGGGGAGTGTGTTCCACAGCACCGATATCCTTTGTGAAATATACCTGTTCCTCCAAACCATTCTGTTTATGATAGAGAAGAGGTTTAGATCCCTAGACTGAGTATTTAAGATGCCATTTGACTTGCTGATGTGCAGTAAATCCATAAGCAATGGGTCAGAGGATGTATTGTATGCCATTCACAGGTCACCTCTTAGCGTACCTCTCAACCTCTTAGAGCAAGAAATCTGGACAAAGCCATCCATATAAGTGGGACAAAGGCTCAAAAATAGGGACTTTTTTAGATATTAGTCTTACAAACTTAGAAAGTTGATAGAATAATAAATTTTGCATTATCATCAATTTTCTGAAGGGCATGACGTCTGAAACTCAAATGTCTGTCATTACTTTCTAACTTAAAATTTTAATAATTTATTACTCATTTGCCAGAAAACCGTTATTTTATGAAAAACGGACCAAAAATGAGGCAAACATCTGGGCAATCAGTGAAAATCTGTACAGATGAGAGGTATCTTAGCGTTCTGTAGGACACCAAGTATAGTAACACAGCTTTGAGTCAGTCCATGTAGGACATGTTGTTTAGGCCTTGTGTCCTTTCAGTAAGGTATCGCTGTAGCCATTGCAGTTGTTGCATGTGTCTGGACAAATACTTGCCAACTGGGGCATTATATTCAATAACTGGCCTAAAAAGGACTGAGTAAAATGGGACAATGACCAGATTTGTAATTCTAATTTGTGATTGTGTCTTTTACCACAAACTTTTTAATATGTGACAAGGGAGTCACTCAGTTGATCAAATTTACAGTTATACATCCCATGTCCTCATTTCAGTAACACAGGCTTCAATATTTTCCTGGATCCCTTGATTTCTTGTGAAAAGTATGTTTTACACAGAGTAAATTCATTAGCTTGCAGTATGCCAGGCATTTAGTTTTAGTGCTACCAGACTGTTTTTCTTCTTATACCTTTGTTAAGTGTCAAGTGGGTAAGCCCTCTGGACATAAATGTTCCTTTTCAGGGGAGACTCATAAACACTGTCTGATCGAGTGATTTGCTAAGAGTCACACAGTGGACAAAAGGTATCAAATCCTGAACATCTGACTATGAAAGCAACTTTGTCAACAACTCAGAGCTTTAATTTTCTGTGCTAACTGACACACTTTGCTTGTCCTTGAGAGTACTCATGGTGAGATGTAGTTAAAATCTTTGAATCCAGGGATTCTAGCTATATGCCACTTTCCTGTACAGCTTCAAAGATATGGCTAGCTAACATGATGACCCAAAATAATGTATCAAACACAAAATATATATATGTGTGTGTGTGTGTGTGTGTGTGTGTGTGTGTGTGTGTGTGTGTGTGTGTGTCCAAGTAAATTGTGTCAGACCTCTTTGTGTGAAAACGAGTTACTATAACGAATTTTTTGTCAGTAAAATATGAAGAAAACTTACACAGTACACAATCCAATAGTGTACATGCAGGTAAATGAACTATGTGGCCTTTTTCACACAACAGAAAAAATATGAATCTATTACTTCAAATGTCAGACCTGCAATAGGAGAAAGAGGCCTAAGAACACATCTCGCACACACACAGACACACACACACACACACACACACACACACACACACACACACACACACACACATACTCACACATGCTTACACACACATAACAAGTGCTGCTTCTCTGTTACCTTTATTCATAAATATTGGACCCTTTCCTGTCACAAGACTCATATACCAAACCACTTGCTTCACATACCTAGGTGTGACATTGTCTCAGTCTTCAATGCAACACTGAAAAGCAGCGTTAGCCACAAAACCCCAACTATGTCCATTGCCAACAGTATTTCTGGCCATATCTCTTTGACACCTGCACCATTGTCACAACAAAGTTGTTTAATTGCAGTTTGTTACTGTAACCAAATCTACTGAAGTGGGACCAAAGACACTATATATTGGTGACACTGCAGAGTATGCCCAAAGCAAATCAAGGGGTAAGAATGCAATGGGCTTCTTCTAGTGACATTGTATACCCACCATTTATCTCCCCCACAGACAGGCATTTCTGCCTCATCTCTGGTCTCCATGAGGAATTTAGAATTACAGTATGTATCCCAAGGTACATGCCCTCAATCCTATGCCAGGGTACATGGCCCAATAGTATCCCAGGATAAATGCTCCCAATCCTATCCCAGGGTACATGTCCCCAGTCTTATCCCAGGGTACAGGCCCCCAATCCTATTCTATGGTACATGCCCCCAATTCTATCCCAGGGTACATGTCCCCAGTCCTATCCAGGGTACAGGCCCCCAATCTTATCCCAGGATACATGCCCCACTCCTGTCCCAGGATACACATCCCCAGTCCTATCCCAGGGTACAGGCCTCCAATCCTGTTCCAGGGTACATGCCCCACTCTTATCCCAGGATACATGTCCCCAATCTTACCCCAGGGTACATGCCTTCATTTCTATCCCAGGGAACATGCACCCAATCCTCCCTTGAATAGAAGTGAATAGACGCAGCTTCATTCTGCCTCTTATAACCCTCCCAGTGCATAGAGTTAAAAGTATTTTAGTTGGCATGACACTGTAATTCATCATTCAGTGCTGTGCAATGAAGTAAAACTTTTTGAAACTTTAAAAGAAGAATATATCTGAAGCATCGTTTATGGTCTTGTTAGCTTTAATACTCTTGTAGTGAGTGACCTGTGTACATTTCCCTTTTATTTTGGTTTTAAATGTAAGTTACACAGATATATTAGTTAGGTGTTATTATTCTATTTTATTTTGTTTCTTTACTGCAGCTGTTGAGATTCCTTTCATAGCAGTGTTGTTTGTTTAGATTGATAGTGCTATAGTTATTCTGCTTCATGTGACGTATAGCTCATAGGTTCATAGGTTCATAGGTAGGTACTAGGCTATCTGCCCAAAGGCATTTATAAGCCTAGCCAGAATGGGTTGGCCTTCGCCGCCCCCTCAGATTAATTCCCTGTGCCTCTGTCCAGCAGAGCCACTGAAGTGATCCCCGGGGTAAACTTTCTGTTTCCCATCCACTCGTCAAGGTTTCTTTCGAAGAGTGTTAGCGAGGAGCTCTGCCTAATGTAGATTGGAATCTTGTTCCAAAGCATGGGAAGTCTCTGGGACAGGAATCTATCCCTCCAGCATGTCCTATTTATTGTTGTGGTGAGGTTTAGATCCCTAGAGCGTGTGCCTCAAGGGGATAAGGTTTTCTTTAGGTGGAGCATGTACATCAATTCTGGGTTGGACATGGCCTTTTATGTCAGGCAGAGATCACCTCTGCGTAGGTGGTATACAACCGAGTACAGCTGGAGTTTCTTCAGGCTGGCTGCATAGGGCATCTGTTTGAGGCCAGTGATCCTCTCGGTGAGGTACTTCTGTGGTCTTTCCAGCTGTTGCAGGTGTCTTGTAAGGTACATCCCAAATGGGGCATTGTACTCTATCATGGGTCTGATGAGTGATGAGTAGAGGGGCACAATGACCTCTTTTGATCTGGATGCGAACCCTTTTGTGATTAGGTGGGTCATGTAGAAGGATTTTCTAACCACTCTGGCAATGTGATTATCAAAGGTGAGATTACTATCTACTTGGGTCCCCAGATACCTTATTACGTCTTCCATATTTAGGGGACTACCACCTATGTGGTAGATTGTGGGTACTTTGTTTTTTCCAAAGGAGATGACTATGCACTTTTTGGCATTTAGCTTAAGGCCATGATTTTGACACCAGGTATCCGTCTCAGTGAGACCCTTTTGGAGGATGTCTGTGTCAGCCGGAAAGGCAATTATAGCCCATAGTTTGCAGTCATCTGTGAACTTGGTCAGCCATAGTCCTCCTGTGCTTCCTGTACCTCTGAGAAGTATATGAAGAATAGGAGGGGTCCTAGGACTGAGCCCTGGGGAATGCCAATTGTAAGCGGTTTAGAGTTGGACCTAGCTCCCACAACTCTCACCAAGTGGGTTCTGTCCATGAGCCAGTTGGCAACCCATCTTGTGACATAGGGGTTTATGTTCAGGCTGGTGAGATTTCTATAATACCAGAATGGGGAATGGTGCTGAAGGCCTTAGCGAGGTCTAGGTAGGCTGTGTGTACCACCTTTCCCTCATCTATAGCCTTGGTAACTGTCTCAAAGAAGTCCACCAGGTTTAAGAGGCATGATCTGCCCTTAACAGAGCCGAACTGGGTAGGGTCCAGTGTTTAGAGGTTCCCAATGTCTCTGTTAATGAGTTCCATGATGATGCATTCCATCGCCTTGCAGACCAAGCTAGTCAGGCTTATAGGGCAATAGTTCCTGGGGTCTGTTGTGGCTCCACCTTTGTGGAGCGGAATAACTGTTGCTCTGCGCCACTCTATGGGTATGTAGCCAGTGGAGAGGCTGAGTCTGAACAGTGTGTTTAGGTGAGGGGTTAGTTCATCTTTGAGCTCATGTAGGATGCAGTCTGGGACACCGTCCGGTCCCATTGATGCTGTGTATTTGGCTTTGGAGAGGGCTGTTTTAACCTGAGTGTCTGTGATTTCAGGGGCACTACATTCTTCTGGTATGGTTATGGGCCCTTTTGGGGGTGAGAGTGGGATGAAGTTTGCGCTGAACCTGTCTGCCAGGATGTTGGTGATATCTGTTGGTTCAGTGTATTTTGTGCCATTCTGCACTAACTCCGAGCAGATCTGAGCATTGCCACTTTGATTCTTGACATAGCTAAATAATGCCTTGTGGTTATCTTTGGAGTCCTTGGCAATTTTTCTTTCAAAGCAAGCCTTGGATGATTTTGTGAGGGATCGTAGTTTCTTGCTGATACTGATCGGGGATGTCTTCCCTTCTTAGGATTTTACTTTTTTCTGTACTAGTTTCCTCCTTCTATTGTATAGCTTGTTTATGGCAGGAGTCCACCAGACTGGTTTCCTTTTCTTGGAGGAGTGAGTCTTGGTTTTGCTTGGGATGGCACGATCCATGCATTCTTGTAGGTGCCTGTAGAATGCATTAGTAAAAGATTTTGCAGCTTGGACAGCGTTATCCTTCAGCATAGGGTCTTTGAAACTTTCCACCTCAGTCTTAAGTAACGTAAAGTTTATTTTGAAAAGTTTCTTTTAGTGGTTTCCTTGTCCGGGGTTAGGGGCAGAATGTGGATATCCAAAGTGATTTGTTTATGGTCAGATCTAACCAGCGAGGGGTTGACCTCCAGTGTGGAACACCAGTTGCCCATGTTGGTGATGACCAGGTCCAATATGTTGTCACCTCTGGTGGGAGTACTGACCAGTTGAACCAGGGCATTTGAGTTTATAAATTCTAGGAAATGTTGGGCAAGGGAGTTATTACTTGAGTAGTTCTCCCAGTTAATGTTTGGGTAATTGAAATCACTCAGTATTAGGGTGTTTGGTAGGACCTTTATGTTTCCCAGTGTTTCCAGAAATGCGGAATGGGGGTCCTGGGACATGGTGGGTGATCTGTAGCAAGCTACAATTTGAATTGCAGTTTTGCCCGTTGTTAGTTGCATGTGGATGATCTTTGAAGCATTGTGCTGTGCCACTAACCTGGAGGTGTTGGTATCCTTGATAAATATGGATATGCCCCCGCCTTTTGTATTTCGGTTTGGGATCTGTGGCCGAAATGTATGGTATGAGTTGTGGCCTGGTAGTGCTGGGGTGCTCTCTGGAGCCTTAAACCAGGTTTCTGTTACTGCACATATATCGATTTTCTCCATACTGAGGAGTGCCTCGAGTGCATGCATTTTGAGGTTTAGACTTCTGGCACTAAGTAGCATTACCCTCAGTTTTTTGTTACTTGTGCTATTTACGGCGGTGGGTTTGTCTTTTGTGCCTTACCCAAAAAAGGCACTATGGGGGTGGCAAGAGCCTTGTCCAGTATTCAAAAGCCTAAGGGTGACAGGTGCAAGCCATCTCTAGCAAAGCAGCGTGGCTTGTCGAGCATGTCATCCCAGGCAGACAGACACTGGATCCCCTTTGAATGACACCAGAAACTTAGCCAATTGTTGAAATCGAGAATTTTTTCTTTATACTGTGGTATCATTCTTGGTGAGGGCAGGATGCTACTCAGGGTCAGAGTCATACCGGCCTGGGCTACGTGATCAGAGAGCTCTTCCATGTCTCTTTTCATGTAGTCCAGGGAGGTATGGCTCAGGTCATTCACACTAACATGGACAACGACAGAGTCATATTTGTACTTGTTCTGGAGTGACCTGAGTGCTTGTGTTATGTGGCAGATCCTGGCACCCAACAGGTAGCTAACAGTAACCTTCTCCTTATTCAGCCTAGTGAGTGGGATGTCAGTGTGCCTGACTATAGAGTCACCTATTACTAGTATGTTGGGTATGTTATTTTGCCTTAAGGGCTGTGATTGCATGGCACACTGGTTTTGTGAAGTATGTGTTTCATGGTTTGTGTTGGGGGGGTGGAGGTTGCTTGGTTGTTTGCTTTGGAGGTCTCTGTTGGTTTTGCAGATTTTTATTTAGAGCCACCGAGAATGTTTTCATGTATTTATGTGTGTTATTTGCCGGTGCTGGTTTAATGGGTCTATGTGAGACTGGTGGTATGATGCAAGTATTTCCCTTCTCCTCTTGACTGTCCGATCCAGTCTTGGGTTGAGAGAGCTTAGCCTCCAGTTTGGCTGTATAACTGCGTCTCTCACATGTATTAGTGTTTGGTGGTAGGAGGAGTGGGTTGTCTGTGTACATGAGGCAGTTGTAACATTGCCTCAAAATGCCCAGATTCACCAGTTGGACTGGAGAGTACACCTGAAACTGCCCTTTGGACATGCCTGGATAGGTACAGTGAACTGTTTTACTGGATGGCTGGTAAAGTCGAATAGAGAGCCTTGTCCTTCTGTACAGTACAGGAGGGTCTAGTGCTAGGGTTTATAAGTGCTTGCTATAAGTTTTGAGCAAGTGCCAGGCTGAGAAATGAATGGCTTGAGTGCTTAAGTTGAAAGTTTGTCTAGTTCTAAGGGAAAAATTGAAGAGGAGACTTTGTGGAGCTGGGAATAGTTTTACCCTAGCTAACCAGTACTGGCCGGCGTGCAAAACCAGGCAAATGTGGTATTTATAGCAGGGAAATGAAAGAGATAGAAATTAGCCCAAAATGGCCAATAAACAACTAATTTCTGGGCTAAAACCACTCCTACAGGGACAGATAGGCTGCTCAAAGCTCCCCTCTCTCACAGGTGAACAGAGAAACATCCTTCTATCCAAGTAAGGTATGGGCAAACACAGAGATTTGTAACACAGCCCTGAATTCAGCACTAACCTGAAAACTGGACCATACTAGCTTAAAAAGGCAGGAAACAAGTATATATATATATATATATATATATATATATATATATATATATATATATTTTTTTTTTTTTTTTTTTTTTCAGAAAATAAAGTAGATACAATCAAAAAAGCACTTTAAATGTACAGAAAAGGATACATTGTTATATATTGCAGATCAGAGTTGTAGTAAATACCCCTAGTAATAAAGTAGGAAGAAACACAAATACAGTAAAAGCAGATGAATAAAGGGCAATTTATATTTATATATATATATATATATATATATATATATATATATATATATATATATATACAATAGAACTGATTTAAACAAGTTACCCAATTCACCAGAAAAAAAGCTCGAAACTGAGCCCTGTTCCAGCAGTCTTCTTCAATCAGACAAGTTCTAACTGCACACTCCTGCTACTAGGGTGCAGGGGAACCTTCTCCAAAAAAAGATGGCTTGGATCAGTGCTCAAGTAATACAAACAAAGCTAGATTCAGCAGGCCTGAATCTGGTCTATGCTATAACAACAAGGTGCACCAATTTCAGATAGAAACAATTGAAATAAGCAGTCACAATAAGCCTGTGACCAGAAATTCCCAGCTCAGAAGGGCAGAATCCAGCCTCTCCTCCCACAAGAGTGCAGGCCACAGCCTTCTTAATGTAGAATAACTGGCCTGAAGCCCAAGTGCTTAAGCCAGTACTAATACACTTTTAGCAGTGCAGACACTGGGCCTTCAATCAGAATCCCCAGCTTAGAAGGATGTAAGCTACCTGTCCTGCCACAACAGTGCAGACCACAAACCTTCTTAATGTAAAACAACCGGTATGAAGCCCAAGTGCTTAAACCAAAAGACTTAGAATAACAGTTACAATTTAATCAGGCTACTACCAAGCAGTAATAAATGCAGGAGAATAAATAAAATTGAGTACTTTTAAGAAAAGCAAGATAAAGTAGGAGGAAACACAAATACTGTAAAAACAGATGAATAAAGTGCAATTTCTTTTTTTTTTTAAGTGCAAGGAGAGATGAAGGAAGAACCTAAGTGGGTTGACCTCAAATCTTCTCTCTGTATTAAGTTGAGTGAACACTAGACTCAGAATATGATCCTACTGTACTCATAAAATCATTATTATCCATTCCTTGTGTTAAAACTTATGAAGTAAGTTGTTCTGATTTCACAGTAGTTAGATACTTACTTCTGACATCATAACCGCAGGTTCACATATAGACTCAGATTCCAGTTTTAGTGGGTTGCTCTTCATCTTCAGAGAACACCCAGCTGAAGTCCAGTGCACCTCTAAAGGAGGTTAAAAATGATACCACCAGTAAAGCCAAGAACTTTTTCTGGAGCTAAAGACTAATTTTGCAGCACATTTGCATATGCCAAGACAGTAAAAACCAGCTAAAAAAAGTATATCACCTATGGTGTTGTTCTGGTTATCTAGTCATACTGCAAAAGTACTTCTCACTGGTGCCTGCTGAATAACTGCCCCCTGGCCATCTGCCCCAGGCTATGAGAATCTTTGTGAACATCTAGGTGAAAGCAAAAGGTAAGGAACCGCAAAGAAGGATAACAGAAAAGGAGTAACTCACAGACATGCCATACAAAGTCACTGTAGTGTCAGTAGCTCAACATGCCCTGCTCTTACTTTTTCATGCAGATTGGTGAAGGTTCTAATCCCACACCAGCTAATTAGATTAATTTTTTCCATTACTGACCCTGAAGTACTGCACTCCTGAGAGTTCTGTCCTTCAGATGAATGGTTAAACTGAGGTCCTATCTCTCTGAATTAGTGGTAGCCCAGTCAACAAAATGTAAAGAAAAAACTACCTGAAATGTGGGTGCTTGTGATAATTAATTGTCAAACAAAAGGCAAGAAGAAGCATACACTGAACTTGCTGTTTCTATGTATGGCTTGAGGATGAGATGGAGAACCAAACTGAGTGATATTTATCAAAAGTATATAAGCAGAAATGTAATAAGTTAAATGGAATTCAGTCTGTGCTCTTATCAGAAAATAGAGTTATTGCCTGTCAAAGTAAATAACTATTAGTGACACAAATTAATCAAAAAGAATGACGTCAACGTCACATTTTAGGAAACAGATGTAGAAGAAGAAGCTTTATTAAAAAATCATGAACACAATTACTTCGCTGCAGGAAAAATTGTCATTGATTCAGGCTTATAAGAAGCTTGAACTCTAAAAAAGAATGCTGTTATTTATTGTCTTTAACATGATCTTAGAAGTGCCGGTATGAACCTAGTTTAAATGTATTGGAAGAGTGGTTTTGGGATGGATGGAATAACAAGGTTACCAGCTACATACGTCAGATCACATTCCTATATTGTAAGCTAATTTACCATTCATCGGGCTCTCTAGATCTTATTACATGTCCCCGGTTTACATCAGAACACCTTTCCTGTGTTCTCATTATTCAAAGCCTAATATATAAAGAATAGCACAGTAGTTATAAATATAACCACTACACTCTTTGCCTTCTAGGGATTTTGCTTTATCTTCAGACAAGGAACTTAACATGCTATATCAAAGTGGTGTTTAATAATACAAGGAAATATTTTGGTGTGCACATTCTTTTCAATTGTTTAAATCCTCTGTGACACAATACAATTTACAGAGAAATTCCCACAAGGAACTATAGCACCTGCTAACAATAGCCAGTTATATTTTATGGAATTAGAGTAAGCTTTCTATTTCTCTGTTATAATAAGATTTTAACTGCAGATCTGTTCTTATAAAGCAGTCATTTGGAGTGTCTTAACTAGTTTTGTTGACCACTCTGTGCTGACAAACAGCACCAGACAATGTCAGAGTCAGCATCATTATTTACTTTAATCTGCTCTGTGAGTATAATTCCACTAAATGACCACATCAGGCTCCATCGGCAGTTTATACAGCAGTTGCTGCACATAGGAAGTTACCATTGACAGGAATGAATTTTATGCCACTTCGTTAATTGCCTGAAAACTAAAATGCATCCTTTTGAGAGCTGTCTATTTTCCTAAAAATAAAAAAAAAAAGGTATGCAATGTTTCTAGTATACCAGATTTTTTTTTTCTGAAGAGTACAAGTAGCATTTGCTGATTTAGGCCTGGAAATGATGCCTCCTCTAGGTGAATGGGGTTGAAATGTTTGATAGAGCAGTATCCTTATGTCATAGATTTTTTTTTAAAGGAGAACCACACCCACGCATTGAAAAAAAAAAACATGTTTATTTCACCATGTCTTGATGTTTCCTACATTTAACACCGCATTTGGACTCTATATGCTTTTTTATATTTTTAAATGTAATTCTGGAGTCTGCCCGCATGAGATCCGGCATCTTGATTTTTTCATCTACCTTTAGGTATCCCACATTGCAGTGTTTGGCCTTTAAACATTATATCATAGCCCCTAATCTCCTGTCAATGCATTGACTTTACATGTGTTTTCATATATACCCTGCTTTCTTTTAGTCAGTCAGGTTTAATTACCATTTGTTGCTTTTTAATGATTACTTAAAAGACAAACAAGAATAATCACACAGAACAGTATTTTCACTGCCTGTTATTTCTTTTTCTTTCTAAAGTGGACAATTTTTATTCTTTTGTCATGCCTGAATTGTAGGCCTTAAACTCATCTCCCCTCCCTTAAACACCTCTCCTTTGTATCTGTCACAGTAGCAAATTTGAGCTGTTTGCTGCTGTGATTGATAGCTCACAAAGTTCATGTGCTGAGAATAGTGTTCTGTGTGATTATCCCTTTTTGTCAAGATGCCAGACCCCATGTGGGCAAATCCTGGAATTACATTTAAAAATATTAAAATTTTATATAGAGTCCAAAACTAGTGTTAAAATGTAGGAAACATCAAGACTTGATGAAATCAACATGATTTTTCAGTCTGTGGGTGTGGTTCTCTTTTAACAAACCTGTCCTATGCAGAAGACTTTTCTTATTTTTGTCATATGCACGCAAAATCACAAAAATATAAAATCACAACATAAACTCCAGTTCAAACATTAACTGAACATAAAATCAACATTAAAGTCACTATTTTGCTAAGAGAAACTTTTCTGCCAAACACCTCAACCATCCAGCGACAGCTTCCTCATGTGTTCTTTCCATCTCCCTGATAGGCAGCACGTTAGCACTCCTTCCGAAAACAATAATGGAATTTCCATGGGGTCCAGGATATTTTTTTCCTAATCAGTCAAATGACTCTTTTATCATGCAAACTTAGTATGAGACTATTTTAAATACAATGTTTCTAAACACTGTACCATCATTTAAGATTAAGTATCAGAATCATAGTCAGTATTTGATACCAAATATAAATGCATTTACAAAGACACAATTAGTTGCATCAAGGTCATTGAAAATTATACTGTGAGGATATTTTCCTTCTGAAGTCTGTGCTGAGAAATGCAACTATCTTTAACATGTGACCATAGATTAGGAAATCTTTTGGTAAGTTAATAAATCTTTGATTAGGACAGGAAGATTTAATAAATTATTGTCATTTTTAAGAAACATAACCTTCTTCTTGGTCCAGTGCTAAACAATAAAGAATCTCACCCATGTAGCAATTACACATATCAAAATACAATTTCCTGCACTAATGCTACATATAAGTATACTAATAAGATGGTTGTGCCATGCCCACCAAGGAGTTATCACTTTAATTGTAATTTTTTAAAAGTTTTTTAGACAAATAACTGGGGTTAAACGGTTTTACACAGTCAAATGATATGCAAAACATTTGTACTAATATTATCCCTATAAATGGAAAAGAATTTACATAAATCAAATGGTTTAATAAAATAAATATTGTTTGAAAAAAAGCCTGACATTAGTTGAAGCTTGCGTATTAATCTGTATAACATCTGTTAGTAATTATGTAATTTCTGTGATGCTTGTTTGTTTTATTTTCAACTGCGAAGCCTTTCTCTCCAGATCTGTAATGATACTAAAAATGTTTTTGCTTTATTGTTGTTGTTAACGGTGGAGCTTTTCGCCCCTGCCCTCGACTGAAAATGGGTCTTTGCCCAGTGGACTTTCCCGGTCAACAAATGCCAATTAATAAATAAATAAATGATAAAACTTTGAACTTCACTAAAATACCAAAAATAATTGATCTGTCCACTTCAATCCAGAAGAGGTATGCCATTCATAGAGGTATTAAGATGCTCTGAATAATTAAGAATTTTACTATTCTTTAAACCATATAGAACAGAATAAAATTGGATCTTTAGGCATCTTTTTACTTTTGGATAGGACAAAGTGTTCAGTTTTATTCTAGGGACTGTCTTGCCCCATATATAGGTGAAGGTACATTTATCGATGTATTTAAAATATATTGTTATTTAACAATGCTTTGTTGACCAAGTTACTCCCACTATGCTAGTATTCACTTTTCAAGGTAGACCTGAGGTGGTATTCAAATTGATTAGGGAAAAGCTGTTCTATGCGCCATGGAAATTCCCCTACTCTTTTCACTAAGGGGTACCAAAATGCTGCCCATCAGGAAGATGGAGACTGAGTGAGAGAGAAAGAGGGAGAGAGAGAGAGAGAGAGAGAGAGAGAGAGAGAGAGAGAGAGGGAGGGAAAGAGAGAGAGGGAGACAGAGAGAGGGAGAGAGAGAGAGAGAGAGAGAGAGAGAGAGAG
This sequence comes from Protopterus annectens, assembly GCF_019279795.1. Lineage (NCBI taxonomy): Eukaryota > Metazoa > Chordata > Ceratodontiformes > Protopteridae > Protopterus > Protopterus annectens. The sequence goes on along the minus strand of NC_056726.1, from coordinate 1,597,547,060 downwards.
AGAGAGAGAGAGAGAGAGAGAGAGAGAGAGAGAGAGAGAGAGAGAGAGAGAGAAAATAGGAAATAGCTGAAAGGGAATGGCTGAGGTGTTTGGCAGAACAATTTCTCTTGGCAAGATAGTGATTCTGATATTGGAATTGTTCCTCCTGCTTTAGATGAAGGTGGTTTGGACACTGTAACTTAAAAAAAAAGATAAGTAAGGCTGATCCAAGTGAAGAAATGGCTTTATCAATATCAGAAGCTGTAGAAAGACACAAAGATTCAGTTGAGCATGAGTAACCTTTCATTTCAGGAGAAGTGAGTTGGCAGGACCCATTAGATGATGGACTATGACCACAGAAACTTGATACTGAGATCTAGAGTCATGAAACAGGAACCAAGGAAACGTTACATAGCAGTTATACAGCAGTGGCAGCTACCGGTGATGAGAAATCACAACAGCATTTTGCTGAAAGAAATCATGCCATGGTCTGGAAATTTACAAAAACAGGCTGTAAATTTGATAGATATTATATCTGGAACAAACTGCATGTGACTTTGGCTTGGTTTTTCTGCATCTATTTCATGTTTACTACATCCTGGAAATGAAAAGCTTTGTGATGTTACTTTTGAATCTTTTGCATTAATGCAGAAGTTTTTAATGAATGCAGAGACTAAGAAACATATTTTCCATGGACTGAGTTAATTTTTGTTGGAACTGTAAACCTTCGGAAAAAGAAAGTGCTTATACAGCTCAGGACTGATACTGTTTCTGAAACAGATGTTGTGTTATACTTGCAGGATAAGAATAACATTCTTCACTCTGTTTCTAAAGTGAATGAAGAAAGGAACTTGTAGAATAATATTTCTGAGTGCATGTACAATTTTGATGAAAATAATGATATTAAACAGTTTCATTGGATGCTGAATATCGATGGGTTAAAGGGCAGTTTGGTATCTGTATGACAGTGCGATGTGTGTCACTTTTGTGGAGATGATTCCCATCTTGCTAAAAAATGCCCAAAGAGATGTAACCAGTGTCGTCAAACTTACAATGTTGTGAAAAACTATGCAACTCTATGGTACAGATGTAAATAGTGAGAGCATGGCTTGATTTAGCACAAGGAGACCGAGGCAGGTGCCTAGGTCATGGTGCTGGCTGAGAGGTCAAGCAATGGCCATGCAATATTAGGCTGATAATTTGCTTTAAAAAATATCTGTCCACACAAATTATAGTTTTTTATATTGCTTTTAAAACGTCACACAAATGGCTACTTATAGATCTGGTCTGTGTAGTGCACTGCTCCACTTTTGAAGCACTTTTCAATCTTTCTGAATAGCCAATGAGACTTCAGATGTGATAGCCAACTTCTGGGAATTTTGCATGAGTATGTTTATGTCAGCACTCAGAAAATACATTTTTTAAATGTCAGAGCTGTCAGGTATGTGTGTGTAATGCTCCATTTAGAGGGGACGGTTAGTAAAGTAATTTACTGGGAGTCATACAGACTCAAATCCTGTACTTTAAGTAAGGTAAGTAAGAGGCTAATCCTCCATGCCAGCTGTTAGACCTTGAACTACTACTTCCTAGATCTCTTTTAAATACTACTGCCTAGATCTCTTTTAAATACTGCTTCCAAGATCTCTTTTAAATACTACTTCCTAGATCTCTTTTAAATACTACTTCCTAGATCTCTTTTAAATACTACTGCCTTTTTTTTTTGGTAAATTTTGAGGTTAATGTTAGTATTCTAACTATGAATACATTTTTTAATTTAGCTTGATTTTTTTGCAGACATGCAGGTGTGAAATGCAGCATGTTTGGTCTACAACAGTTTCTGTAGCAATTAGTGCAGATAAGTAAGGTTATGAGCTGTTAAACAGCTGGTTCCTGTAGTATGTGGTTTGATCCCCTCTACCTTCATTTGTATTCTCTGTGACTCTGACAATTTACTTCAGCAGGCAGCACTCGTAGACTGCTCCTGAAAATGTCACTTGGGTCCAGTGGGGTGTCCCAGACTATTGGCAAATGCATTACACATTTGTCTTTTGAATTTCTGCATCCTTCACATGGCCATTAATTAGTACTTCACAATATGCCATGAATCTTACCACATCTCTTATAGTTTAATGGGTTGCCAGATGTATTTTCAGAACATGTGAGCTTCAGGAAAGGAGAAGTTGAAGGAGAAGTCCACTGTTTCTCATGCTAAGTCTGTTTTCAATGGATGTGTGTTTTGCTTTGTTTTGTTTAGAAAATGTCTGTCAGTGTTTTTTTTCTGTAAAATTTAAAATAAAAGTTGCAAATGAAAAAAAATCTGCATGATGATTGTAAAATAAAAAAAGAAATATGATGTACACTAACAAGTCTGAACAGTATAAATGATACTTGGGGAGAGATAGCAAAGCAATGGTATATATTGGTGTGTCTGGCTGGGGCCTGATTGCATAGGGCACCATTTGTCTACAATACGGCTCTGTTAAAACCACAGGTATATACTTCTATAATGCAGCATTATTAGTCATTCAAGTGGATCAGATCTATACTGATTGATATTAAATGGGATAGCTATTTTTGATGATATAGAAGTCATGGGGGGGGGGGGGCAGGAATGAAATGTACCTGGACTGCAAGTATGCCAGCCCTACACCAAAAATAGTATGTTGTATGCTGTAACAGTTCTGATTTTTGTATTACTTGTGGGTTGATGAACCAAAGCTGCTGCAACATTTATTTTGTGCTTAATTATTTTGCCTTATTCATTGCACTAAATGAATTAATTCATTCATTAGTAGGCCTGGAGAGTGTAATGCATTCTACACATGTTGCATTTTAGTAATCCACACATGTTGCATGTTAGAAATATATATATTTTTGAAGTACCTTCTTTACAGCCTCCAGCAATTGCAAAGGGATTGACATTTGTCATGTCATATAGTCTGCATTATTTGGTATGATAATCAGAACCAGGAAATCTTCAACATCCATTATGTAATCATCGTTGCACAGTACTGTGATGCAGCCCTCTGTACAATATTGCATTATGAATGATTTCTACATTTAGTTAAAAACTATCACTCTGGCAGTTAGCACAGATGGCTAAAGTTCTGACCTATTAATGAGTTGCTTGCTGTGGTAAGGTTGCAGGGTTTGAATATTTCCTCCTTCATTTATCATCTTATGACATTGAGCAAATCACTTAACCAGATAGTATTTTGGAGCAATTGCGAATTTGGGCTACATTCTGTAATGGTCTCCTGGGCTGCATACCTGGTAGTTATGAACCTGTTGCTGTTGTTGTTTCCCAGCCATTTCCTATTGATAGCTGATTTAGTTCAGGAAATGCAATTGCAATATCAATAGCACATCATTTTTTTTTATGTAACATAGGCAATTTATTCTTCATGGGTAGCAGACACTGCATTTATAGATGAAGCACTGAAATGCAAAGTTGTTTGCTAGCAGCAGTTTCTGAGCTAGTAATGGTTCTCTTTAATGTGGAATTACTTAGATGACTTTTACTTCTGCAGTGATTGTGTATATTGACAGCGTATGTTATCAGGAGGTTAATATTTGCTACAGTCTCATAAATACTCTTCTATTTAAACTGTGCTACACCTGTCTAGATATTATAGCATGTTGTTAGTGACCTTTATACAATTTCATATAGTTCATCCAAAGAAACCAATAACATGCATTCAATTTATTTATTCACAGCAATACTGGGGGCACACAGTCAACAAAGTCATTATAACTGCTGGTGGCTATGTGGGGGCTCACTGAATGAAAGTGCCTCATACTCATCATCTGGTCATTTTAAACAGTCTGTAATCTGGTATGCAGGGCTAATGTGAATGTGTGTGTGTGTGTGTGTGTGTGTGTGTGTGTGTGTGTGTGTGTGTGTGTGTGTGTGTGAATGAATTTGGAATACTTTGGCTACTAGGTGATTGTGAAACAAATTTGAAATATGTGACTGGTTATTATTATTATTAGTTTTTATACAGACATCTGAGAAGTATGCAGACTACAATGTAGCTATAATTGCTGTGCTTTAGGGGTGTCTGTGAATAAAAATGTCTGACCTTGCTGATCTGATAAAGTTTAAAAGTCATTAATTCATCTTAGCAGGGCTAGTGTGCATTTGTGTAAAGCAAATTGAAATACTTTACTGTAGCCATTTTTATAACAATCAGACATGAGATGTGTGCACAGTCTAAAGTGGCCGGTATTGAGTATGGATGTTGGTGGAGTATAATAAAAGCAGTTTTAGTAGCCTTTTATGGTTGAAATGTTCTGAAACAGGTAGTTTTATCATTACTGGTTCATACATTTTTACAGTGCTTACTGGGAAATGTTCAAAACTGTAAATTTAAAACATACTCCTAACAAATGTTGCTGTATTAAGCAAGAAAAGGAATCAGGAAGGTGAATGAAAGAACATATGCATTTATGCATAGTCATAAAAATGTGCGTGCAGGTGGGCATGGCTTTAAAACAGTGCGTGGCTCAAGGTAGGCTTAATCCATCACTGGCCAGATGCATTTTCAATAAACATGAGTTTCAAGGGAAGAGGTTTACTGTTGCTTATGCTAAATATGTTTTCAATGTGAGACTATTTTGTTTTGTTTAGAAAATGGCCATGTTTGTGCTATACGTTTTGAAATATGTTTTAAATGTATTTGTCTCTGAAATATTTGCACACTGACAAGTTTGAACAATGTTTATGGTAACTGGGGAGAGAAAGCCAAGTAATGGGACAATAGAATGTCTTTGGGGGGTACATTAGCCTGTTTGTGGCCCCATTTGACCATGGTCTGGCTCTGAATGAGGGCAGTTATGGCTTGACTGTGTAAATGATCAAATTCAGGACCTGCATAAACTAAAGCACTGCTGGTGATTCCCTGCTGAGTGAGGAAACCTACATTTTTGTCTGTGACTGATAGAGCTGCTTTCTGATACCTGCTCCATTTGTTCTCTGTTTTAAGAAATCTGCTTGGCCTGGTGTTTTTGTTCTATTTGAGAAGTAGGCACTTAGTTTATCTAGGCTGCACATTTCATGTGTTTTTTTTCGTTGTTTAAATTGTCTCTTGAGTGATACTTAAATACTGAGTGAAATTCTGGGCCTTTATCTGCAATGATTTCAAGTCTGCCTAAACTAAAGCACTGCTAGTGATTCCCTGCTGTGTTTTTCCACCAACTTGGCCTTTGTTGATCAGCTTTTTAAACCTGGTGATTTTTTTTTCAACATATTTATTAAATTTTCACATATGGCAAAGGCAATCTTACATTTATATAAATGAAAAACATACAAAATGATATCACTTTAGTTGCAAACAGTTTACATCACAGACACCATTGAAACAACTGTAGTTGTAAACATTATAAATCACTTATAAACCTTTTAGTCATTGTCAGTTAAGCATTATATAGCTCATTCAAATCCTGCCTCTTAATCCTCATTCCTACTCTGCATATACTGTTCCCAGAATTGCCATGTTTTCTATGTAGTTTGCCCCTTTCCTTTTCTAAAGATCCCAATTCCAGTTGTTTTATCTCTGTTACTATATTCACTACTTCTAGTAAAATTGGTCTAGACTCTGATTTCTATTTTCTAGTAATTGCTTTTTTGGCATCCACCATAATTAGACTCATCAAGGCTTTACTATATCTAGACAATTCTGATTGTATAGCATAACTCAAAAAAATCATCTCCCCAGTCAGTCCAATTCACCCACCTGATAAAGCGGCCCACAGGGAATCCTAAAAGTCTGCCAGCTCATCACACCTCCAAAAAATATGTTCCCAGTTACCTCTTTCTGCCCATCACACCTCTAGCATTTGCTATCCACCTGAGGAAATTTTCTTTGGAGTCTACTTGGGTATAAAAATGCCTATATAAACATTTCCAGGCAAAGATCCTAAATCTTCTAGACTTTGTTGCATATTTGGGAGATATACATATATCCTCCCATTGTCTCTTTGTGAATTGCTTATCCAGTCTCTCTTCCCAATCCTTTCTAAGCTCCTCTAATTGATTCATGTAATTATCATGTAGTATTTTATATGCTTTACTAATTATTCCTTTTTTAATGGCAGCTTCTGTTCTAGATTCTATTAAAAACTCTACCAGTGCTGGTCTTTCATTTAGGAACCCATATTTCTTTTCCTTTGCCTATATTCTGATATCAATCCTTGATAGGGAAGGCAATCTGACCACCCCTACTGTAAATTGAGCTTAATAAGCTCCTCCTTTTCTACACTGCTGTTGATGTCCTGACTTATTTGCCTTTCCTTCCACTTATATTAAAAAAGTGCATTTTGCCTCCCATTGTCTGTTTTACTTGATCTGACTTCATTATCTAGCTAGCTGTTGGATAAAGTAGTGTATTTTTACACTCTAGCAAACTCTTGTTTTTATATCAAAAGAGATCAGTGGATTTTCCATCTAGTGCACTGTGAGGTAGCCTGGTCTGTTTAGGTTAGGGAAACACTTGAGATTTCTAGATGTAGTTTTATCAGATGGAGGGTTTATTAATCAGTGTATCTTGTTTTTTAGTGCCTTTATACATTCTGTACAACTGGATGGCTCTTGGCTCACTTATTCAAAACAAAGTACTTTTATTGAATAATCACACTTTTATAAGCTTTTTAATGTCCACTGCTGTATCTATACGTTTAAGTTTGTTTGTGGTAACATTTCATACAATTTAAGTTTGTTTGTGATTTTGTTTCACTCCGGACACTCCTCTACTCGGCTTTTACATTAGGAGGACTAGGATTATTCATTTAGTGGCAGGAGGTGTTTGCCAGGTCTACCTGGTCTATCTGAGCTGAGAAACACACACAAGGGCTCTAAGTATTTTTTTTCACATCTCTACACTTGATTTGCACTGTTCTGATACCTAGATAGCATATACTAGATTTAGACTTGCTGACTCTAGCCTGTTATTGATACACTGGAGCACTAAACCAGCCATATTACATTAAGAAGGGTTGCCCTGCTCCCTTGTGGCAGAAGAGTGTGGATCCAGCCTTCTCTGAGCTGGAGATTTCTGGAGGAAGGTTCATTGTGTGTTTTCCTATTGGTAGATCAGCTTAAAAGTGTTTTAATTTCACCTGTATTTAAGCCTCGCATTTGCACATTGCAGCGCACTTTGCAACAGAGGTTAGCGGTGCCTGTATATATGCAAACATCCTGAAACTCAAATTTTCCCTAGATATTTGTCAGTGGAATCCTCCAAAGCTTCTCAATTGCACTGCAGGCATACTGAACAGAGTTGTCACACTTACCATACATAGCCTTCAATAGAACAAGCACCTTTGTTAGTCCTAGCACAAAACCTGGTCAAACTAACCCACTCCATTCCCTAATAGTACATAAGGTAAAAACCTGCAATAATGGATGGGCAGTTTCCTATAATTTCACCAGCCAGCCTGATTGGCATCCTGAGGCAATGTAGTAATTGCCTCTTGTATATTGACAACCATTTACTCCTAAAACAAATACCCTATGTGAGAGATGTAATTACACTATGAAATTGGAATCAGTTCTCTCAGGTAACAACAAACCGGCATCAAACAGGTTGTCAGAATACACACTTTGCCTCTCACACAAAATGAGGTCAGGACACATAAAACCCCACATATGCAGATATACTCACTAGAAACCTCCCAAAAGTAAACCATGTACACACACTGCTATGCAAATAGAAACCACTATACATAATAACACATACACCAGTGTCTCAGCAAATAAACCCCAAAGGCAAAATACCTTAAAGCCTAATATCTTGGTCACAGATAACTCCATAGCGAGAAAAACAGATGTCCCCCTTACCAGGCTGGACAAGGAGAAGGTCACAGTCAGCTGCCTGTCAGGTGTCAGGATTCATCAAATCACACATGCACTCAAGCCACTCAACCATACCATTATGACTCTATCATAGTCCATGTTGGGGTGAATGACTTGAGATGTACCTTTCTGGACTATATGAAGAGAGACAAGATTGAAGTCTCAGATTATGTGTCCAGGGCAGGTATTATCCTAGCCCTAAGCAACATTCTACCTTCACCCAGGATGATGCCACCATATGAACAAAACATGGTCAACATCAACTATTGGCTTATCTTGCGGTGTCAGTCCATGGGGATCCAGTATTTGTCAGCCTGGAAAGACATGGCTGACAGGCCATGCTGCTTTGCCAGAGATGGTCTCCACCTGTCTCCTCTAGGCGTTTGGATACTGAAAAAGGCACTTGCCTCTCCCATAGTGCCTTTTTAGGCAATGTCAAAAAAACAAAATTTCCGATGTTACAAAATCCACTTGAGACAAACTCAGGGTTCTGCTGCTTAATGCTAGAAGTCTATATATGAAACTGCACTCCCTGGAAGCACTGCTCACCTTGGAAGATGCTGATGTCTGTGCAGTCACTGAGACATGGTTCAAAGGCACGGACAGAATCCCCACCGTGCACGGCTAGAATGCCTTCCACATGTTCAGATCTCAAAATGAGCATGAAAGAACCAAAGGTGGAGGTGTATCCATCTTTATTAAAGCCAAGTAAAGCTCAAAACTGGTCAAACAGTACGACTCTCTTGAACTATTCTATATCCAATTAACTATAATCAAAATTCCCTACCACATCATTGCTAGCTATAGGTCCCCCACTATGAACCAAGAAAAGCACACCACCTGCCTGAACTCATCGGAGTCACTCACCATACAGCCTAGAACCTTAGTTATGGGAGATTTCAACTATCCTTTCATTGACTGGGTAACATACATGAGCACAAAAATGCTTGCCCAGAGGTTCCTGGACTTGGTTAATACAAATGTGTGATGCCCTCCATGGTAAGGTCGGACCATAAATTAGTCCCATTCAAAGTAATTATTGAACTTGTCACCCCCACAGGAGCAAAAAAAAACTAAAAAACTTTTCCAAAGCAAACTACAGCCTACTACACGATGGTATATAAAGTTTTTTATCTCCCAAGATCACACATAACAATGACTCATATGCAGAAGTGTACACAAATGCCTTGAGTGGAGAACAGCAACAGTAATCCCCTTGCACAAAGGGAGACCTTCAACTGACCCTGGGAGCTATAGACCCATAAGTCTATAAGTCTGACCAGTCTCAGCTGCAAGGCCATGGAATCATCATTAACCTTATCAACAAGGACATAGGCGACCTTCAAACTCTAGACCCAACCCAGTGTGGCTTCATTAAGGGTAGATCATGCTTATTAAACATAGTAGACTTTTTTGAGAAAGTCACCAAAGCCCTGGATGAAGGTAAGACGGTGCGTACTGCCTATCTTGACCTAGCCAAGACTTTTGACACAATCTTCCACTCAAGCATCATTGAGAAACTCTCCCAGCTGGGGATTAAACCTTATGTCACTAGATGGGTAGCCAATTGTCTCACTGACAGAACACAGACTGTCTAAGTTGGTGACTCTCCCTCTACCAGTAGACATGTCAGCAGTGGTGTACCACAAGGATCTGTCCTGGCATTTTACTGTTTGAAATCTCTTTCTCGGAAGTCCAAGCTAAAGCAGATGGCTTTTGGCTTACCAGATTCGCTGATGATTGCAAATTGGGTACAATCATTGAGTCCCCCAATGATGTTAACATTTGTCTATGTTAGCCCCAAGTTTGCTGGTGCTTGCAAATTGGGTGCAAGCATTGAGCACCAATGATGTTAACATATTACAGGAGGGGCTAATATAGACAAACGACTGGTGCCAAAGCCATGGTCTAAAACTAAACAAAAAAAAGTGTATTATCACCCCCTTTGGCAAAGCAGAATTCCAAGCTAATTACAATATTGACAGCACCCCTTTAAGTTCAAACTCAGTGGTGCGAGATCTGGTAACATGTGTAGATAGCAATCTGAGCTTCAACCACCAAATTTCCAAAGTGGTAAAGAAAGCCTTCTATGTTGCTAATCTCATAAGTAAGGGTGTTGCATCCAGGTGTAAAGATGTTGTAAGTCATCTGCATTTGACCCTCATCAGACCATTAATATAGTACAACACTCCCTTCTACATGTACCTCATCAGGCACTTGCAGCAACTGGAGAGACCATAGAGGGTTCTCACTAAGAAAATACAGGGCCTCCAAACCATGACTTACATGAATAGACTGAAAGCCCTGTCACTGTACTCTGTATTATATAGGCTGCTGAGAAGTGACTTGTGCCTGGCCTACAAAGTAGTCTCTGACACTGCCTTGATAGAAATGCTGCACATCCGCAAGTCAAATGAAAAAAAGGTCACTCACTCTAGGGATTTTAACCTAGTCTGTGACATTAACAGAACATGATGGAGAGGGCTATATTTCCCAGAGATTACTGCTCCCAATTCACATGAAACAGAGCTCTTCAATTGCCCTATTTAAGCACAACCTTGACAACTGGATGGGTGACAGTAAATTCACCCTGGGGGTGGCAACTGGTAACAAGAATCAGAAGCATTGTACTCAATTAGTGGCCTGATAACAGTTGAGTGTAGTGGAGTTATAACCTCCTTAGTCTTGGATGTGATGCTCTTATTTATGATATGTGCAATGCAGAAGGCTTTCCTTACCACTATGGACACATGATGATCGAAGTTTAGATTGCTAACAACCTGTTTTCCTAAGCCTTGCATCACTGGGTTTGAGCTTAGAGGGGTGCTATCTATATCATAATTAGCAGGGGCTACTTCTTTGTCAAAGGGAATAATGAGGCTTTTTTTGCTTTTAGTTTTAGTCCATGACTTTGGCACCAATCATTTGTCTGAGTCAGCCCCTCCTGTAATATGTTTCCATTGGTGGGGGGCTCAGTGATTGCACCTAGTTTGCAGTCATCTGCAAACCTGGTAAGCCACAGACTATCTACTTTTGCCTAGACCACAGAGAAATAGATTCCAAACAATAGAGGGCCCAGCAAAGATCCTTGTGGTACCCCACTGATAACTGTTCTACTGGCAGAGGTGGACTCTCCAACTTTGACAGTATGCATTCTGTCAGTAAGCCAGTTGGATACCCATCTAACAATGTATGGATTAATCTCCAGCTGAGAGAGTTTCACAATGATCTCTGAGTGGGACACTGTGTCAAAAGTCTTCTTTAAATCAAGATATGTGGTATGTACTGCTTTGCCGTCATCCCGGGCTTTGGTAACATTCTCAAATAAGTCCACCAGGTTTAATAAGCAAGATCTACCCTTGACAAAACCAAACTGAGTCAGGTGAAGAGTTTGAAGGTCACCTGCATCCTTGTTCATAAAGTCCATGATGATTTTTTTTTCCATGGCCTTGTAGATAATGCTGGTTAGATTTATGGGTCAATAGTTTTCTGGGTCGGTTGATGGACCACCTTTATGCAAGGGGATTAGCATTGCTGTTCTGCACTCTTTCAAAGCAAAGCAAGTGCTCAGGCTATGGTTAAAGAGAGTACCAAGTGGTTCCACTAGGTCTTATTATAGATTGTTTAATAAGCAACCTGAGATGTTATCTGGTCCCATAGAGGCTGTGTTTGTGGCCTTGGAGAGTGCTTGTATGACCTGTTCTTTGAAGATACTCGGTAGTGGACTGGTGTTTGAAATGCTTTGAGGTATGGCTGGTGTGGATGGGGGATGAAGTTATTGCCAAATCTGTCAGCTAGCAGGTTGGTGATTTCCTCAGGTTCAGTGTGAGTGGTACCATCCACTGTAAGTTCAGTGCACATCTCGGTATTCCCATTTAGGTTTTGGATGTAGGTAAAGAATGCCTTATGGGTGTCTTTAGCTAGGGATGCTAAGTTAGTCTCATAACTAGCCTTAGAGGACTTTACAAGATATCTGATTTGCTTGTTCAAGCTGTGGAGAGTATTCTTCCTCTGTTGAGTAAGTTCCCTCCTGTTCTTAGATATCAGTTTCTTTCTTTTGTTGTACAGCTTATTTATACTTACAGTCAAAATAGGGTGGCTTGTTTTATCGAGAGGACCTGGTTTAAGTCCTGTCAGGTACAACTGAGTCAATACATGTGTTTAATTGTCTATATAGGGCATTTGTGTAGTCTTCTGCATAGGTAGATCTTTGTCTTATGTATCTGCTAATTGCAAATTAATTTTCATAGTTGCTGTTTTGATGATTATTCATAACAAGGCTGTGTCTGGAAATAGAAGTTTGTGTCCCACTATGCCTATCTCAGCAAAAAGTTAAATAAATAAATCTACGTAGATTTAACTCTATCACTCCTTTGTTAGCAACAATGGAAAACACTGGACTTAGTGTTATTGCATAGTTGTCAGAATGTTATGGCAGCAGCATAGCTTGTCATCTTGGAGTTGTAATATGCTGACAGTTATCTCCCGTTTGGCAGTGTAGGATGGTATATGCTGACGGTTATCTTCTGTATGTCAGTACAGGATGGTATGTTCTTTCCTGCTGCTGAATATATGCTGGTAGTAAGAACTGCTGCCCTATTTAGTGTGCTTCTGATGAAATGTAGCTATCCATGACATAGAAGGGTAAACAGTAATAAAACTAGGCAGGTATTCGGCAGATAGACAGACAGACAGACAGATGCCCACATGTGAAAACTGCTTCCTGTAATGGATTACTCGATGAACCTGAAGCTCCTTTATGCTAAATCTCTTACTTTAGTACATGGGTGATACTGGGGAGGCTGGGCTATGTTTGGCTGTGTGTAGTTTTCTGTTTAGATAGCAGTTCCAAGAGCTGAAGCAGCTAGCAAAGGACATCTGCAAAGGAATGACTCTGTGTATGACCCCTTACCTCAGTGGCTGGATAACTCTCTAGCCTTTAGTAACAAAAAGCTACCATGTGCCAGTCAGTGACCATGAAAACACAGTTTCAGCTTAAGATATTTTAAAGTGTACTGACATTTTGTTGTGCTTCATAAAGAAATTATGCTGGTAGGGGAGTGGAAATCTGTTTCATAAAAAGATTATATTGTTTTTATTTGTGACTGATTTATTTTTTGCTGTTGTTGACATTAAGAGATATACATAGATGATCACAAACCTATTATGTGTATCTTTTTGGAGTATAGATAAGCAAAATAAACATAAATAAATTCAATACAAAGAGTGTTCATACAGCAGCAGATGGTATTATGGAAAATAAGAGAAGTTACTTAACAACATCATTCAGTACCGAGGATCTGCATTTACACAAGGTCCAGAGCTCTTCATCATTGAGGATCTGCATTTACACAAGGTCCAGAGCTCTTCATCGTTGAGGATCTGCACTTACACAAGGTCCAGAGCTCTTCATCATTGAGGATCTGCACTTACACAAGGTCCAGAGCTCTTCATCATTGAGGATCTGCACTTACACGAGGTCCAGAGCTCTTCATCATTGAGGATCTGCACTTACACAAGGTCCAGAGCTCTTCATCATTGAGGATCTGCATTTACACAAGGTCCAGAGCTCTTTATCATTGAGGATCTGCATTTACACAAGGTCCAGAGCTCTTCATCAGTGAGGATCTGCACTTACACAAGGTCCAGAGCTCTTCATCACTGAGGATCTACACTTACACAAGGTCCAGAGCTCTTTATCATTGAGGATCTGCACTTACACAAGGTCCAGAGCTCTTCATCATTGAGGATCTGCACTTACACAAGGTCCAGAGCTCTTCATCATTGAGGATCTGCACTTACACAAGGTCCAGAGCTCTTCATCATTGAGGATCTGCACTTACACAAGGTCCAGAACTCTTCATCATTGAGGATCTGCACTTACACAAGGTCCAGAGCTCTTCGTCATTGAGGATCTGCACTTACACAAGGTCCAGAGCTCTTCGTCATTGAGGATCTGCACTTACACAATTTCCAGAGCTCTTCATCATTGAGGATCTGCACTTACACAAGGTCCAGAGCTCTTCATCATTGAGGATATGCATTTACACAAGGTCCAGAGCTCTTCATCATTGAGGATCTGCACTTACACAAGGTCCAGAGCTCTTCATCATTGAGAATCTGCATTTACACAAGGTCCAGAGCTCTTCATCATTGTCCATTTTTTCTTCCAAATGCTAAACAGTTTAGTATCACCAGGAAGGTCACACTGAAGTTCCCAAGTACTTTTCCAGTAGTTAGAAGGGAAATGAATGCGGCTCAGTCTGGATAGTGACAGTACTATGGGGCACTCCAAATATCTTTTAGTACTTCTAAAGATACTAAGCTTTGGTATGTTTTGGGAAAGAACTGGTTCCATACTGCATTCATTCGTGAATTCATGCTCTGAGTATCACACATATGCATCTTATACTGAATTTCCTATTTTTTACTTTTTTACTTAGTGAATGCAAGGAAGCCTGATGTCTGCTGTTTTAAGGCAACATTCTTGCATAATATGGCTGCATGCTGTGCCATTATTACCAGCAATCATATTGTCAGTATTGTTGTGCACCATGGACTATTTGTAGCTATGGAAATGTGTTTCCAGTGTCTTCTGTAGCCACATACTACTGCATGACAATAAGAGATCAGCCTGTATATGTTGATACATAATAGCCAGGGGACAGACTATACTATCTGATGTGTGCATGTGTGTGTGTGTGTGTGTGTGTGTGTGTGTGTGTGTGTGTGTGTGTGTGTGTGTGTGTGTGTGTGTGTGTGTGTGTGTGTGTGTGTGTGTGTGTGTGTGAGTGTGTGTGTGTGTGAACGATGTGTCCTATGTGTGTGTTTGAGTATGCTTGTTTGTCTGCATGTTGGCGGGTGTGTGTGTGTGTGTGTGTGTGTGTGTGTGTGTGTGTGTGTGTGTGTGTGTGTGTGTGAACGATGTTTGAGTATGTTTGTTTGTCTGCATGTTGGCGGGTGTGTGTGTGTGTGTGTGTGTGTGTGTGTGTGTGTGTGTGTGTGTGTATGGTGTGTGCTGCGTGTCTATCTGGGTATGTTTTTATGTGTGTGTGTTCATGTGCATGTATGTATACCAAGTATACATATACCTGGTTCAAAGCTGCAGAGTGCACCCCAGCCTTACCTGGTTACTCATCCTATCATACATTCAGACCCCAAACTGCAGGTAGTAAAGCCAAAGGAGGTGGAGTTTCAATATATATATTAAAGACATACACACCTCCAGGCTTGTCAAACAGTATGACGCACAGGGGACACTCCAGGTGCAGTAAACCATTGACAAGACCCCTATACAAATCATAGTTAGCTACCAGCCCCAAAATCTGACTCATGATGCTCAAGATGCCTATCTAGACCTCCTCAAATCTATCAAGATTCAACCCTTTACCCTGATCCTGGGTGACTTTAACTACCCAAACATAGTCTGGAATAACTACTCATGCCAAAACACAAATGCCTAGAGATTCCTTGATTTTGTCAATGCAAATACTTTGGAACAGCTAGTTGATACCCCCACAAGAGGTGATAATATCTTCGACATGGTATTAACCAACATCAGTAACCACTGCAGCATCCCTGCAGTATCATCCTCCCTTGTAAGATCCGACCATAAAGAGGTCACGTTTGAAGTCACCATCTCTCTCGACCCCGCTCTAGCTAGCGTCAAACAAAAAGACTTCTCCAAAGCTGATTACAGCCACCTGCAGGATGGTATAAACAGCTTCACAGCCCCCTCCCCCTCTCTAGGAACTGGCATCAGTATCCACAACTATGCCAAATTACTATATGAACATTTATATACTAGATGCATGGAATCAGGAATATCTGACAGGATTAAATCATTCTCCGCAAGGAAGAGTAAACCTGTCTGGTGGACATCTGCAATAAATAAACTCTATAAAAAAATAAAAAAAATGCTGGCCAGGACCAAGAAGGAGCAGGTGCCCAAGTGGAAGCAATCTCTACGTAGCCTAAACAAGCAAATGCTATTGACCAGGGGAAGACAGTGCACACCACTTGCTTTGACCTGGCCAAAGCCTTCAATACTATTCCCCACATAGGCAAACTAGATAAACTCTCTCAACTAAGCATCAATCCATATGGTACCAATTGGGTAGCTAACTGGCTCACTGATAGAACCCACCTGATCAAAATAGGGGAAGCCACCTCAAGCAGTAGACCTGTATCGAGTGGTGTACCCTAGGGTTTAGTTTTGGGGCCTCTGTTATTTGAGATGTACTTTTCTGAGGCACAGGCCAAAACCAGTGGGCTATGGCTGACCAAGTTTGCAGAAGACTGCAGCTGGGTACTGTCATCAATTCCCCTAGTAACATGGACATCCTCCAAGAGGGTCTTACCCAAACAAATGACTGGTGCCAGAAACATGGCCTCAAGCTGAATACAAAAAATACATCATCACCTTTGGGGAAAGTGATGTCCCCGGAAATTATCACATTAATAACAATGCCCTAAGCATGCAGTCAGTCATGAGGGATTTGGGTACCCAGATTAATAGCGACCTGACTTTTGACCACCATGTTGCTTCCATTGTACGGAAAGCTTTCTATATGGCCCACCTCATAAGTGAGGGTATCTCATCCAGGGACAAGGTGATCATAACATCCCTGTATTCTTCCCTTATAAGACCCATTATTGAGTACAACCCCCCCCCATTCAGCATGTACCTCACAAAGCACATGCAGCAGCTGGAGTCACCACAGAGGTTCCTCACCAGGAGAATCCAGGGCCTCAAAAATTTTACATACACAGATAGGCTAAAAACCCTATCCCTCTACTCTGTTTCATATAGACTTCTCAGAGGTGACCTCTGTCGGGCATACAAGGCAATCTTCGACCCCGCATTGACGGGACTGCTGCATATCCACAAGTCAAGTTCAACTCGAGTAACTCACACATGTGGCTTCAACCTGGTCTGTGACATCAATAGGACTTGTTGGTGGGACAGATTTGTGTCCCAGAGGCTCCCCCATCTGTGGAATAGACTTCCTCTCCACGTCAAGCAGAGTACTTCTTTACCCTTTTTAAGCGCAACCTGGATAACTGGAAGGGAAATAGAAAATACATCCCTAGGATTCCATCCGTGTCCCTGATGGACAGGAGCATTGGGTGCTGATTTGTCTATACATGGACTAAACTCTTGGCTAGGCTTATAAGGGCCTCAGGGCCAATAGCCTAGTATCTTCCTTTGATTCTATTCCGGTTACAGCCACCTGCAGAGCTGGATCTGGCACTAGACAACCTAGGTTTCATAGTTTCATAGTTTCATAGTTTAGTACTAGGCTATCTGCCCTGGGGCATTTGTAAGCCTAGCCATAGTGATGTAGCTTTCGCCACCCCATAAAATGGTACAAAATGCACAGAATAGATTTAGAATACTGTGCCTCTGTCTAGTAGTGACACAGTGAAGGTCCCCTTATATAATAGACTTAGTTTACTGTGCCCCTGTCTAGTAGTGACACAGATGTGACCCCTGGGGTAAACTTACGATCTCCCATCCACTCATCAAGATTTCTCTTGAAGAGAGTCAGTGAGAGGCTCTGCCTAACATGAACTGGGATCTTGTTCCAGAGCATGGGAAGCCTCTGGGTTATGAATCTATCCCTCCAGCATGTCCTATTCATACTTGTGCCGAGGTTTAAGTCTTTAGCTCTCGTGGTTCTGATGGATTTGGATATTTTGAGGTGGAGCATGTCCATCAGTTCCTGATTGGACATGGCCTTGTACGTCAGGCAGAGATCACCTCTGGGCAGGCGGTATGCTACTGAATAGAGCTGGAGTTTCTTTAGTCTGGCAGAATAAGACATATGTTGGAGACCGTTGATCCTCTTGGTGAGGTACTTTTGTGGTCTCTCCAGCTGTTGCAAATGCCGGGTGAGGTACATACCAAATGGGGCATTGTACTCAATCATGGGTCTGATGAGGGAGGAGTATAGGGGTACAATGACATCCTTGGATCTGGATGTGAATCCCTTCATGATAAAGTGTGCAAGGTAGAATGTTTTTCTAACCACTTTGGCAACGTGGGTGTCAAATGAGAGGTCGCTGTCGACTTGGGTCCCTAGGTCTCTGATTACTTTTTCTGTACTCAGTGGGTTGCTGTCTATATGATAATTTGTGGGTACTTTGTTTTTCCCAAAGGGGATGACTATACATTTTTTGGCATTTAGTTTAAGGCCATGACTCCGGCACCAGTTGTCCGTTTCTGTGAGGCCTTTTTGTAGGATGTATGTGTCCACTGGTGTATCGACTATGGCGCCTAGTTTGCAGTCATCTGCGAACTTAGTCAGCCACAACCCTCCCATGTTTGCTTTAACATCTGAGAAATAAATGCCGAACAAGAGGGGTCCCAGGACAGATCCCTGTGGGACACCACTTGTGACTGGCTTTGAGTCTGGCATTGCTCCAGCAATTTTAACTTTATGGGTTCTGTCCTTTAGCCAGTTTGCAACCCATCTAGTGACATAAGGGTTTACATTTAAGCTGTTGAGCTTATCTATGATGCCTGAGTGGGGTATTGTGTCGAAGGCCTTAGCCAAGTCCAGGTAGGCTGTATGGACTGCTTTGCCCTCATCAATGGCTCTAGTGACTGCTTTGAAAAAGTCAACCAGGTTCAAAAGGCAGGATCTGCCCTTTACAAAGCCGAACTGGGTGGGGTCAAGTGTCTGTAGGTCCCCAATGTCTCTGTTTATGAGTCCCATAATGATTCTTTCCATAGCTTTGCAGACCAGGCTGGTTAAGCTTATGGGGTGATAGTTCCCAGGGTCTGTAGAGGTACCCCCTTTGTGGAGTGGGACCACTGTTGTTGTACACCAGTGTTCAAGTACATATCCTGTAGTAAGGCTAAGGTTAAATAGTATTTTTATGTACGGATTTAGCTCCTCTTGGAGTTCACGTAGCACGCAACCCGGGATACCATCAGGTCCCATTGATGCTGTGTTTTTAGCTTTGCTGAGGACATCTGAGATGACAGGGAGATTACATTCAGCTGGGATAAGTATTTCTTCTTTTGGGGGTGAGGGAGGGGAGAAATTTGCACTGAACCTGTCAGCCAGAATGTTGGCAATATCTGTGGGTTCAGTGTATTTTTTGTTGTTGTGAACTAACTCTGAGCATATCTGAGGGTTTCCGCCCAGGTTTCTAACATAGCTGAAGAAGGCTTTGTGGTTATCTTTAGTGTCCTTAGCGATTTTTCTCTCAAAGTTGGCCTTGGATGTTTTTATGAGAGAAAACTCCTTAGGGCTTACTGATGGCTGAGGAAGCCCTCTATGATGCACTATTACAATGGGAAAATCAGTCCCAATCTATATGGAATGCAGAGCTGTGTGTGTGTGTGTGTGTGTGTGTGTGTGTGTGTGTG
Source organism: Protopterus annectens (assembly GCF_019279795.1). Taxonomy (NCBI): domain Eukaryota; kingdom Metazoa; phylum Chordata; order Ceratodontiformes; family Protopteridae; genus Protopterus; species Protopterus annectens. The sequence continues at coordinate 1,597,527,849 of NC_056726.1, read as the reverse complement.
TGTGTGTGTGTGTGTGTGTGTGTGTGTGTGTGTGTGTGTGTGTGTGTGTGTGTGTTCATGTGCACACACATATATATATATATATATATATATATATATATATATATATATATATATATATATATATATATATATATATATATATATATATATATATATATATATATGTATATAAATATATATATATATATATATATATATATATATATACACACACATATATATATATATATATATATATGTATGCATATTCCAGGTACAGCCACCTGCATAGCTGCATCTAGCACTAGACAACCTAGGCAACTGCCTAGGGCCTGCTGGTGGCTGAGGGGGCCCACTATAATGCAGTATTACAACGGGAGAATCAGTCCCAATCCAGATGGAGTGCAGAGTTTTGTGTATGTGTGTGTGTGTGCGTGTGTGTGTGTGTGTGTGTGTGTGTGTGTGTGTGTGTGTGTATGTGTAAAATGACGTCTCACAGAATCAAAGCCTGGTTCCTCAACTGCAGGTGTAGAAACTATCTCTATACTAGAGAAGTTATGGTATAAGGGGAGGAAATTGATCATATCAGCCATGTTCTTTGGATGCGATCCTTGGTTTCCTTGTTATTGCTGAAAGTTGACACTGTGGTTATTATTCACCTGGAATAAATTGGACAGAGTGACGTCTAGAAGTTTAAATTTTAATTTTTAAGCTCTGAATACATTTTCAATTTAGCTTGTTTTTTGCAGGCATACAGATATGAAAATACACAGTGTTTGGGCTACAACAGTTTGTCTAGTACTCAGTACAGATGAGTAAGGCTATGAGCCTTTAAAGATCTGTTTTTATTACTACATGGTTTGATTCCTTCAGCCTGTATTTGTCTTCTTTGTGACTCAGCCATGTTACTTCACCAGACAGTACTCATTGGCTGTCCCAGGCTGTTTGCAAATGCAATACACATTTGTCTTTTGAAATCCTGCACCCTTCACATAGGTGCTAATTAGTACATCATTATATACTATAAGTATGAATCTGAGAGTGTCCCTTTTATTTATTTGAGTTGCCAGATTCACTATCACTAAATCTGAGTTTCAAGGGAAGAGATGTTTACTGTTTGCAATGTGAGAGTTTTTGTTTTGTTTAGAAAATGGCTGTTAGTGTTTATCTTTCTGAAAATTTTGAACTAAAAGTTTTAAATGAAGGCCAAATCTCTGTGATAACTGTAAAAGTAAAGAAGAAAATAATATGCACAGTGACAGGTTTAAACAGTGTTTATGGTAATTAGGGAGAGACAACCATACCATAGGATATTGATATGGCTGGTGGGGGCCAGATTTATTATCCTGCATAGGGCCCCATTGTTTCGTGATCTGGATGCAACTCTTGAGGTGTTGCTGTAACAATAAAGCATTATTAGCCATTCAAGTAGGTCAGACCTTTACTGAGTGATGTCAGAGGGGATAACTATTCTTAACAAAAGAGAAGATATAGGGAGGTCAAAATGAGATGCAGGCATCTTGCAATCATGCACCACCCCCTCAGAAAAACAGTATGTTGTATGCAGTAATTATTATAATTTTTGCCTGAGTTTGTTGAAAAAAACTCCTGTGGCATTTATATTGTCTTTAATTATTTATTAAGTGTGCTAAAGAATGAATTAATACATTAATAGACCTGCTATGAGTATTAATCTAAACAGGTTGTACTTTAGTAGTTTAAACAAGCTGCATTTCAGTACTGTATTTTATAGCACCTTCCTTAGAGCCTCTAGCAAATGCATATGAGTTGACACTTGTCAGGTCATATAGTCAGCATTATTTGGAGAAATTGGAGTGATTATCAGAAAATTCTAATCTTCACCATCTGTTATGTAGTCTTTTGTCGCAAAATACTGTGATACAGTCTTCTCTACAAGATCAGATTGTAATGGATTTCTATGTCTAGATAAAAATGTTACTCTGGCTGTTAACAGAAAGGACTAATGCTCTGACTTGTTTGTGAGCTAATTTCTATGCAAGGATGTAGGGTATGAATCTTTCCACCTTCATTTACCTACTGTGTGACATTGAGCAATTTGCTTAACCAGACAGTGCTTTTGAGAAACTGGAAATTTAGGCTAGGCTCTTTAAAAGGATTGTATGCCTAGCAGCTATGAACCTGTTGTTGCTGTTTTTTTTTTTTTTGTGAACCATCTCCTATTGCATTACTGATCTAGTTAAGGAAATATTATGGCAATATCACTAGCATGCCATTTTTTAATACAACACAGGGAATTTATTCTTAATTTACAGCACTACGCAGTTATAGGACGCGCGGCGGAGATTACTCTTCAAGGGCAGCAGACACCACAGTTGTAGATGAAACAAGAAAATGCAAAGTTTGCCAGCAGCAACCTCTGCATTAGTAATTCCCTTTAATGTAAAATTATTCAGATGACACTTACTTCTGCAGCGACTGTGCATATTCACTTAGCATATCTTATCAGCATGTTAATATTTCTTATGATCTCATAAATACTCTTCTATTTTAACTGTGCTACATGTGGATGGATCTTAAGTTGTGATGCTACTATGGGTAATTTTGTCATTATTGGTTCATATCTTTTGTTTTATTGCTTAATGGAAATTTTTAAAACGCACTCTTTAAAACAAATGTTGCAGAAATAAACAATAAAGTATAATTTAAAACAATCAGGAAGGTGAATCAAAGAACACATGCATTCAAGACTTCCACTCCGCATTCCTGAACACTCTGGAAAATATTAAGGTTCAACCCAATAACCTTATACTGGGAGACTTTAACTATTCCATCAACTGGGAGAATTACTCATGTACCAACTCATTTGCCCAATTTTTCTGGAATATATTAATTCCAATGCCCTGGACCAACTCATCTTCACCCCCAACAGAGGCAGAAACATCCTTGACCTGGTCATCACAAACATGGGGGACCATTGCTCTACACCAGCAATCAACTCCTCCCTGGTTAGATCTAACCACAAGTTAATCACCATAGATGTCCACATCCCACCCTCACCTCCCATGAAGGAAACCACCATGAAGAACTTCTCCAAAGCCAATTTTGAGCCTCTAAAAACAGAAGTGGCAAACATCATGTCACCCACGCAAATGCACAATGGGTGCATGACTGCTGAATCATACACCAATGCACTGTATGAGCATATACACAAATGCATGGAACAGACCATACCAAACAGAACCAAGACGCTCTCCTCTAAAAAAGGAAGTCAATCTGGTGGTCCACTGCCATTAACAAATTCTACAACAGAAGGAAAAAACTGTTGCAGAAAAGGGTAAAGTCCCAAGACTGGAAAAACTCCTTTGTTAACCTCAGCAAAAAACTGAGATCCCTCATCAAATCCACTAAAGCTAGTTAAGAAAACAAAATTGCTACAGATGCTAAAGAATAACCACAAGGCATTTTTTAGTTATATCAAGACTCTGCATAACAATGCACAGATTTGCTCTTAGCTACTGCACAATGGCACCACTTATACTGAGCCAACTGATATTGCCAATATCTTGGCTGACAGATTCAGTGCAAACTTTACCCCCCCCCAACCCCTAAAGGGCCCATCCCAATACCCGAGGAATGCCAAATCCCTATTATCATAGCTACACAGGTAAAAACAGCACTGCCCAAAGCCAAGAATACAGCTTCCATGGGACCTGATAATATACCTTTTGTTTTTGGAGGTTTTCTCTCCGGGCCTCCGCTGAAAATGGACATGTATCCAGTCAAACTATCCTGGTAAACAAATATAAAATTAAATAAATAAATAAATAATACCTGGCTGTGTTCTACATGAATTACAAAGTGAACTGGCACCACACCTGAGTGCCCTGTTCAATCACAGCCTCACTTCAGGCTTTGTTCCCACCGAATGGTGTACTGCTACAATCATTCCACTCCACAAAGGGGGAGCGACTACTGACCCTGGGAACTACCACCCCATTAGTCTGATGAGCCTGATATGTAAGGCTATGGAGTGCATCATTATGGACCTTATAAATAGGGACATAGGGAAACTTCAAACTCTGGATCCCACACAGTTTGGGTTTGTGAAACGTAGATCATGCCTGCTCAGCCTGATAGACTTTTTTGAATCTGTCACCAGAGCGTGGATGAAGGCAAGGTAGTCCACACAGCCTACCTTAATCTTGCCAAGGCCTTTAACACCATCCCCCACTCAAGAATCATTGATAGATTCACTAACCTGGGCATAAACCCCTACTTCATAAGATGGGTTGCCAACTGGCTCACTGACAGAACCCACACTGTGAAAGTAGTGGACTCCAAATCTGACTACCGGGCAGTAACAAGCGGAGTTCCAAGGGATCGATCATGGGTCCTCCTCCCGTTTGGCATCTACTTCTCTGAAGTTCAAGCCAACACAAAGGGACTCTGGTTAAATAAATTTGTGGATGACTGCAAACTGGGAGCTATTATTGATTCTCAAACTGATGTAGATATTCTACAAAAGGGCCTCACAGAGACTAATGAATGGTGCCAGAGCCATGGCCTTAAGCTCAGTGCTAAAAAGTGCATCGGCATTCCCTTTGGGAAGAACACAGTGCCCATGAACTACCACATTGATGGTAGCCCACTAAACTCCAAAGGTGTGATACGAGATCTGGGGCACAGGTAGATAGCAACCTCTCCTTTGACAGCCATGTTGCCACAGTCATTATAAAGTCCTTCTATGTGGCACACCTCATTACAAAAGGTTTCTCATCCAGGAAAAAAGAAGTCATAATCCCTCTCTACTCGTCCCTCATTAAATCTATTATAGAGTGCAATGCCCCATTCAGCATGTACTTCACTAGACACCTCCAAGTGGAGAGGCCACAAAAGTTCCTCACAAAGAAGATCCTAGGAATCAAACTCTTGCCCTATACAGAAAGAGTCAAAATATTCTAGTTATACTCCTTCTCATATCGCCTACTTAGAGGCGACCTCTGCTTGACCTACAATGCCATGTCTGACCCAGTGTTGTTAGACATGCTTCATCTGAAAAAAATCTCAATCTCTCCATGCCACATGCTCTAAGGACCTTAACCTTATCACCACAATAAATAAAACCTGCTGGAGGGACAGGTTCCTAATCAAGAGACTTCCCATACTCTGGAATAAACTCTCCATCCATGTCAAGCAGAGCACCTCACTAGCCCTCTTCAAGAAAAATCTTGACTAGTGGATGGTTAATAGGAAATTCACCCCAGGGATCACTTCTACGGCCTTGCTTGATAAGAGCACAGGGAACTAACGCCCGGCAGCAAAATGCCTGGGAATATTCTTGGGCTAGGCTTGTATAGGCTCCAGGGCCATTAGCCTAGTACACACCTATGAACCTATGCATGGCCCTAAAAATGTGTGCAGGGGCCCCATGGTTTGGAAACAGCCGGGGGTCCAAGGTACACAATTCGCCACTAGACATGCATTTTCAACAAATGCATATTTCAAGGGAAGAATTCACTGTTGCTCATGCTAAGTTTGCTTTCAGTATGAGACTGTTTTGTTTTGTTTAGCAAATGGCCATCAGTGTTTGCACTCTAAAATTTGAAATAAGTTTTAAATTAAATCCGTATATTGATCATCGCTATAAAAATGAAGAAAATAGTATTGCACAGCGAGAGTTTTAAACAGTGATTATGATAAATGAGGACAGTCAAGTAATGTAACACTAGAGTGGCGGGGGGGGGGGGTCAATTACTCTACCTAGGGTCCAGCTTTGGCCACCTATATTATTACATTTTCATTTCAGTGAAGACCACACAGTGCAGTGGTGATGGGATCAGCACTGTGCCCTTCCAAACTCTTCTGGCCCATTTTTTTCTGTGGCACTAGCAACATCAAAAAGCATTGTCAGCATGGACCTCTCTAATCACCATAACACAACGATGATGCCTGTAGCATTGCCACAAAGGAATTGAGTTAATTCCTGGATATAAAGACTCAAACCATCCAGCTATAGCCCCAAAATTCACCACTCAAGGATCTCCCTCTCTGGATGTTTAGCATTATCAACTGTGACAATTTATAAATTAACAAAATACATTTATCACTATATATGCTACTGCTGTCTGATAGAGTGATGTTTATGAAGCTTGAAATTGATGGTGTAATGATGAATGTTGTTAGTGCATATGCTCCACAAGTTGGGTGTGCGATGGATGATGAAGAAACATTTTGGAGTGATTTGGATGAAGTGGTGGTGAGTGTACCCAAGGGGGAGAGACTAGTGATTGGAGCGGACTTCAATGATCATGTTGGTGAAGTGGACAGAAGGGATGAGGAAGTGATGAGTAGGTATGTTGTTAAGGAGAGGAATGCAGAAGGTCAGATGATTGTGGATTTTGTGAAAAGGATGGACATGACTGTGGTGAATACGTATTTTAAGAAGAGGGAGGAGCATAGGGTGACGTACAAGAGTTGAGAAAGATGCACACAGGTGGATTATATCCTATGTAGGAGGGCCAGTCTGAAGGAGACTGGAGACTGTAAGGTGGTGACAGGGGAAAGTGTAGTTAAGCAGCATAGAATGGTGGTCTGTAGGATGACGTTGATGATCAAGAAGAGGAGTGTGAAAGCAGTGCAAAGGATTAAATGGTGGAAGTTAAAAAAGGGTGACTGTGAGGTGGAGTTCAGGGAAGAGTTAAGACAGGCACTGGGAGGCAGTGAAGAGTTACAGCTTAGCTAGTAAGGGAGACTGCTAGAAAGGTGCTTGATGTGACATCTGGACAGAGGAAGGAGGACAAGGAGACCTGGTGGTGGAATGAGGAAGTACAGGAGAGTATACAGAGGAAGAGGCTGGTGTAGAAGAAGTGGGATTGTCAAAGAGATGAAGAAGGTAGACATGAGTATAAGGAGATGAGGCGCATGGCAAAGAGAGAGGTGGTAAAGGCTAAGGATAAGGCATATGGAGAGTTTTATGAGAGATTGGACACTAAAGAGGGAGAAAAGGACCTGTACCGATTGGCTAGACAGAGGGACGGAGCTGGGAAAGATGTGCAGCAGGTAAGGGTGATAAAAGATAGTGAGGGAAACATACTCACAAGCGAGGAGAGTGTGTTGAGTAGATGGAAAGAGTACTTTGAGGGGCTGATGAATGAAGAGAATGAGAGAGAGAGAGAGAAGGTTGGATGATGTGGGGATAGTGAATCAGGAAGTGAAACAGATTAGCAAGGAGGAAGTAAGGACAGCTATGAAAAGGATGAAGAATGGAAAGGCTGCTGGCCCAGATGACATACCAGTGGAAGCATGGAGGTGCATAGGAGAAATGGCAGTGGAATTTTTAACCAGATTGTTTAATGAAATTTTGGAAAGTCAGAGGATGCCTGAGGAGTGGAGAAAAAGTGTTTTGGCACCTATCTTTAAGAATAAGGGTGATGTGCAGAGCTGCAGTAACTACAGAGGGATACAATTGATCAGTCACAGGTTGAAGTTATGGGAAAGAGTAGTGGAAGCTAGGTTAAGAAGGGAGGTGATGATTAGTGATCAGCAGTATGGTTTCATGCCAGGAAAGAGCACTAAAGATGCAATGTTTACTCTGAGAGTGTTGTTGGAGAAATACAGAGAAGGTCAGAAGGAGTTGCATTGTGTCTTTGTGGACTTAGAGAAAGCATATGACAGGGTGCCTAGAGAGGAGTTGTGGTATTGTATGAGGAAGTCGGGAGTGGCAGAGAAGTATGTAAGAGTGGTACAGGATATGTACGAGGGTAGTGTGACATTGGTGAGGACTGCGGTGGGGGTGACAGATACGTTTAAGGTGTAGGTGGGATTACATCAAGGATAAGCTCTGAGCCCTTTCTTATTTTGCAGTGGTGATGGACAGGTTGACAGATGAGATCAGACAGGAGGCCCCGTGGACTATGATGTTTGCAGACGACATTGTGATCTGTAGTGAGAGTAGGGACCAGGTTGAGGAGACCCTGGAGAGGTGGAGATATGTTTTAGAGAGGAGAGGAATGAAGGTCAGCAGGGCTAAAACAGAATATATGTGTGTAAATGAGAGGGAGGGTAGAGGAATGGTGAGGATGCAGGGAGTAGAGTTGGCAAAGGTGGATGAGTTTAAGTACTTGGGATCAACAGTTCAGAGTAATGGTGAGTGTGGAAGAGAGGTGAAGAAGAGAGTACAGGCAGGGTGGAATGGGTGGTGAAGAGTGTCAGGAGTGATTTGTGACAGACGGGTACCAGTAAGAGTGAAAGGGAAGGTCTACAAGAGGGTAGTGAGACCAGCTATGTTATATGGGTTGGAGATGGTGGCACTGACAAAAAGGCAGGAGTCAGAGCTGGATGTGACAGAGTTAAAGATGTTAAGATTTGCACTGGGTGTGACTAGGATGGACAGGATTAGGAATCAGTATATTAGAGTGTCAGCTCAGGTTTGACAGTTTGGAGACAAAGCAAAAGAGGTGAGATTGCGTTGATTTGGACATGTGCTGAGGAGGGATGCTGGGTATATTGGGAAAAGGATGCTAAGGATGGAGCTGCCAGGTAAGAGGAAAAGAGGAAGGCCTAAGATAAGGTTTGTGGATGTGATGAGAGAGGACATGCAGGCGGTTGGTGTGAAAGAGCAAGATGCAGAGGACAGGAAGAAATGGAAACAGATGATCCGCTGTGGCGATCCCTAACAGGAACAGCCGAAAGAAGATGATGACTATATATGCTGCTGCTGTCTCTGTAACTGCATACTTGCATTCGGTTATTTTAGTGTGCTACAAGTTTTTGGAACTTTTGTCCTCCACTAATGAAGGTAATTAGGTCAATATAATGTTTTAAAAAAATAAAAATTGTTGAACATGCCTTCAGTATAATGAAAATGATGTACTAGTTGAAATGTGTTTATTTTCCTTTATAAACTACTGTTTTCATAATGTGTAACATGTATGAATTTGACCCTAAAAGTTTTTATAAGAAGTCTTATGTCTGATTAAAATAGTTTCTGTAATGGGAAGCCAAGAAATACTTACTTAGTACTGATGCATAACAGCATATTATATTCATGCTAATCATGGCTGGATCACTTCTCAAGTCCACATCAAAAATATGTGAGCCTGGTGGCTCAGGGGTAAAATCTCTACCTCACTACTGCAAGGTCTGGATTTTTTTCTGAAGGCAATCTTTGTAGGAAGTTTGGGTGTTCTCCCCATCTCTGTGTTTTTTTTTCTCTCTTTATTCCTGTTTTTCCTCAAAACCCATTGATTATGATAAATTGACTCATGTATATTCTTTTTGTCAATAGTTCTTGGAGTCACAACCATGACTATAGAAACAATTAACTTATCAGGATTTAAAAAAAACAAATATATGAAATAAAATGCAGCTAAGGTAGCTTACTGGTAAAGTGTTTTGATCATGGTGTGCAGGGTTCAAGACCTGCAAGGGCTGTTTAACTGCTCAGAGGGCTTAGTGGTAAAATGTTGTGGCTGCAGTGTGTAGGGTCTTGCTTTCAAGACTTGCATATGAACCTATATATAGTTGGTCATGTAGGCTCAGAGGGGAACAACGGATATCATCTGTATGTGTGGTAAACAAATATCTGGATGAAAGGGATCTTGGAGATCTGTCACAATGTCAGTGGACACATTATCAACGTGGTACATATCAGTCATGCATTACAGTATAAGGCCCAACAATTCCTACAGGCACTGAATTTAGATGTTGAACACATGAACATTTTCAGCAGACAATACACGGACATTTCCCAGGATGAATGCACCACAGTAGAAATGTCAATGGGGGTGTGACATATGTGGTTATGTGAAGACATGACATCATGTTCTTCCTGCAAGGGATATGTGTGTCTGTGAGTGCTGTAAGTATGTCATAAACAGACAGCAAATTGTCTCAATTCCCCATACTAGAGGATTGCACTTCCTACATATGGTATGTAAGGAACATGGAAGCCAATGTCATCATTTCTCTGAATAAAGCATTTCTGTGTGACAATTGCCACTGCTCTCAGTAAAAGGGATCAACATATGTACGTGTACAAAGCCAGTGTGCATTACAACACTGTCAGTGTCATGTACAGCCACAATAACACTGACACATTGTACTCTGAGCACTAATGGATGAATTTCAAGTAACTACCCAAGATCATAAGCTAAAAGTCAGTGCCTGAATCACAAGTACCACACAACCATGTTGAGGTACAGCTGAGACTGTCCACAGTCAAATGGATGGCATCACTACTGTTTATAAGCTGGCTGTTTATCCTAAAAGTGTCCAAAGTGCACACTAACACTGTATAGCTACACATCATATATCTCTTTGCAGGAAAGTATACAAAATATGAGGGTGAAGAACATACATACACACACACACACACACACACACACACACACACACACACACACACACACACACACACACACACACACACAAACACTCAGCTGGACCCCAGCATCCTACATAAGTAACTACACCATGTATAAAGCACACTATCAAAGTCACACAACACAAGAGAATGCTCACTCCAGATGTAACATACTGCAGGTATGTTAGCAGTTAAGTAATCGATGTGTGGACAAAATGTTATTCTCCCTGGTGATACTATGATTTACTAGTGTCATACAGTGCCACTTTAATTCTAGCCCATAATTAGATGGATACATAAAGTAGTTATGAGGTGGCCCTTAAGGAAGCTCTACTCTTAGTATAATCAGACTACTCGCTATATTATAAGCCTAGCACTTGTTCTCAAAACTTCTCTACTAAGTAAGCTCTCTCATACTAAGTAAGCACTACATCCACCTACCACCCCTGTGAATATCCACTTCCCTTAAAGGCACAGCACTCCCTTATACTGTTCTAGCATGTCGAGTGGTAGATTACTGGCATCCTCTCCAGTTCAGCTGGTTAATCTGGGTATCTTGAGACAATGCTACAATTGTCTCATGTACACAGACAACCCTCTCCTCCTCCCAACAAACACAAATACATGTGAGAGATGCAACTATATAGCCAAACTGGAGGCTGAACTCTCTCAACTCAGGGCTGGCATGACCAGACAGGAGGAGATGGTAACCACACACACAACAAACCCAGTCCCACATAGACCTACCACAACTGCAAACCAAACACATAAAAACACAAAGACATACTCGAGGCTCTAATAAAAACTTACCAAAACAACAGAGGCTCCCAAAGCAGACATCCAAATATCCACCACCTCAAAACAAAACACATGCAACACATACTTCAATAAATCAGTGTGTCAATCAATCACAGCCCTTAAGGCCAAACACCATGCCTGATACACTAGTAATAGGTGACTCTATAGTCAGACACACTGATGTCCTGCTTACCAGGCTGAACAAGGAGAGGGTGACTGTGAGCTGCCTATCGGGAGCTAGGATCCGCCACATAACACACGCACTCAGGTCACTCCAAAGCAAGTACAAATATGACTCCGTCATTGTCCATGCTGGCGTGAATGACCTGAGACGTACCTCCCTGGACTACATGAAAAGAGACATAGAGGAGCTCTCTGATTATGTAGCCCAGGCTGGTATGACCCTGACCCTGAGCAGCATCTTGCCTTCAGCAAGAATGATGCCACAATGCAAAGACAAGATGATCATCTTTAATAATTGGCTCAAGTACTGGTGTCATTCTAAGGGGATCCAATGTCTGTCTGCTTGGGATGACATGTTGGACAAGCCACGCTGCTTCAAGGGCGGCTTGCACCTGTCACCACTGGGCTTCTGGATATTGGCTAAGGCTCTTGCCACCCCCATAGTGCCTTTTTTAGGCAAGGCTCAAAAGACAAACCCACCTCCTTAGAAAAAAAAATGGACAAAAACTAAGGGTAATGCTGCTCAACGCCAGAAGTCTAAATCTCAAGATGCAGGCACTCGATGCACTCCTCAGTATGGAGAACATTGACGTCTGTGCAGTAACTGAAACCTGGTTCAAGGCTCCTGAGAGCACCCCAGCGCTACCAGGCTATACCTCGTATCATGCTTTTCGGCCCCAAAACCCAGGCCGAACCACAAAGGGAGGGGGAGTGTCCATATTCATCAAGGACACCCACACCTCCAGGTTAGTAGCAACACATGAAGCATCGGAGACCATACAGGTGCAACTAACCATAGGCAAAACTGCTATACAACTGGTAGCATGTTACAGACCACCCTCCCAATCTCAGGAACCTCACTCAGCCTTCCTGAAGACATTGGAGGATATGAATGTATCACAGAATACCATCATACTGGGAGACTTCAACTACCCTAACATAGACTGGGTACATTATTCTAGCCCTAACACCCTAGCCCAAAGGTTCCTGGAATTCATAAATGCAAATGCACTGGAACAACTAGTCACCTCTCCCACTAGGGGAGATAATATACTAGACCTGATCATCACAAACATGGGGACAAAATGCTCCACACCGGAGGTATACCCCTCTCTAGTGAGATCTGACCACAAACTAATCACCCTGGATATACATATCCCACCTCCACCCCCAGCACAAAAGACCACAGTGAAAAACTTTTCAGAAGCAGACTTCACTCTTCTTAAGACTGAGATGGTATCCTTTAAGCCCACTGGGCCAGTGGATACCACATCCCACAATGCTGAATCCTTCACAAATGCTTTCTATGGACATCTCCAAGAATGCATGGATCATGCAATCCCAAATAAATCCAAGTCCCTCTCCACCAAAGGCAAGCGTCCTGTCTGGTGGACCTCAGCCATTAACAAATTGTATAACAAAAGAAGGAAGCTACTGCAAGACAGAGCAAAATCCCATAATGGGAAGACATCTCTGATCAACACTAGCAGAAAACTACGTTCTCTCATAAAAACATCCAAGGCCAACTTTGAGAGAAAAATCGCTAAGGACACTAAAGATAACCACAAAGCCTTCTTCAGCTATGTTAGAAACCTGGGCGGAAACCCTCAGATATGCTCAGAGTTAGTTCACAACAACAAAAAATACACTGAACCCACAGATATTGCCAACATTCTGGCTGACAGGTTCAGTGCAAATTTCTTCCCTCCCTCACCCCCAAAAGAAGAAATACTTATCCCAGCTGAATGTAATCTCCCTGTCATCTCAGATGTCCAGGTGAGAGCCGCCCTCAGCAAAGCTAAAAACACAGCATCAATGGGACCTGACGGTATCCCGGGTTGCGTGCTACGTGAACTCCAAGAGGAGCTAAACCCGCACATAAAAATGGCATTTAACCTTAGCCTTACTACAGGATATGTACCTGAACACTGGCGTACAGCAACAGTGGTCCCACTCCACAAAGGGGGTAACTCTACAGACCCTGGGAACTACCGCCCCATAAGCTTAACCAGCCTGGTCTGCAAAGCTATGGAAAGAATCATTATGGAACTCATAAACAGAGACATTGGGGACCTACAGACACTTGATCCCACCCAGTTTGGCTTTGTAAAGGGCAGATCCTGCCTTTTGAACCTGGTTGACTTTTTTGAATCAGTCACTAGAGCCATTGATGAGGGCAAAGCAGTCCATACAGCCTATCTGGACTTGGCTAAGGCCTTCGACACAATACCCCACTAAGGCATCATAGATAAGCTCAACAGCTTAAATGTAAACCCTTATGTCACTAGATGGGTTGCAAACTGGCTAAAGGACAGAACCCATAAAGTTAAAATCGCTGGAGCAGTGTCAGACTCAAAGCCAGTCACAAGTGGTGTCCCACAGGGATCTGTCCTGGGACCCCTCTTGTTCAGCATTTATTTCTCAGATGTTAAAGCAAACATGGGAGGGTTGTGGCTGACAAAGTTCGCAGATGACTGCAAACTAGGCACCATAGTCGATACACCAGCGGACACATACATCCTACAAAAAGGCTTCACAGAAACGGACAACTGGTGCCGGAGTCATGGCCTTAAACTAAATGCCAAAAAATGTATAGCCATCCCCTTTGGGAAAAACAAAGTACCCACAAATTATCACATAGACAGCAACCCACTGAGTACGGAAAAAGTAATCAGAGACCTAGGGACCCAAGTCAACAGCGACCTCTCATTTGACACCCATGTTGCCAAAGTGGTTAGAAAGACATTCTACCTTGCACACCTTATCATGAAGGGATTCACATCCAGATCCAAGGATGTCATTGTACCCCTATACTCCTCCCTCATCAGACCCATGATTGAGTACAATGCCCCATTTGGTATGTACCTCACCCGGCATTTGCAACAGCTGGAGAGACCACAAAAGTACCTCACCAAGAGGATCAAGGGTCTCCAACATATGTCTTATTCTGCCAGACTAAAGAAACTCCAGCTCTTTTCAGTAGCATACCGCCTGCTCAGAGGTGATCTGTGCCTGACATACAAGGCCATGTCCAATCAGGAACTGATGGACATGCTCCACCTCAAAAAATCCAAATCCATCAGAACCACGAGAGCTAAAGACTTAAACCTCGGCACAAGTATGAATAGGACATGCTGGAGAGATAGATTCATAACCCAGAGGCTTCCCATGCTCTGGAACAGAATCCCAGTTCATGTTAGGCAGAGCCCCTCACTAACTCTCTTCAAGAAAAATCTTGATGAGTGAATGGGAGATCGTAAGTTTACCCCAGGGGTCACATCTGTGTCACTACTAGACAGGGGCACAGTAAACTAATTCTATTATATAAGGGGACCTTCACTGTGTCACTACTAGACAGAGGCACAGTATTCTAAGTCTATTCTGTGCATTTTTGTACCATTTCATGGGGTGGTGAAAGCCACATCACTATGGCTAGGCTTACAAATGCCCCAGGGCAGATAGCCTAGTACTAAACTATGAAACTATGAAACTATGAAACTATGAAACATGACTGAAGCAGTGATGAAGTCAACCCATCTACATATCCAGTTAAAACATCTATACAGCACATTTTCAGCAGCCAGTACCACAGGAGAATACAGAATGCAATTGTGACAGATAGCATCTGGGAAAGGATGACATCAGCAGTGTATTGCTAAGGATATTTATCTGGTAAAATTTCTTTTACATTTAATCTGGGCTTGGAAACATTGCATTGCATTGGCAGTCACATTTGCAGAAGTTAAGCACTGCTGTAATTGAAAATCCTACCTAGCTATTTCCATATAATTGATAATACTGTCACACATGCAGGCACCACAGGAGATGTCTGAGATTCATATAGTTTCAGTTCACTTACACAACAATGATCTCATCAGGGTGCTGAACCATTGTTGTAGGCAGGCAATATAATGTAATCATGTGCTCTTACTGATGCCACACAAAAATGGACATGTGATAGACTGCAGCTTTCTCTCCCCTTCCCACTAAACAAATGTTTGCATAACTTCCCTCTAAAAACATTAAATGGGTATATTTCAGCCTATGACACTGTTATTTTAAGCATTAAAGTACAAACCTGGGCACAGTACCACCTAAATAAGTAAAGTTTCCTTTAAATAATGCATAGAATATAATACTGATCACATTACAAACAGATGCATAGTTACACCATTGTGTAGCAATGAGGTTGTTAATGTGAAGGATGGCCTTAGGGGATAGTGCAGTCATCTCTGGTTTTGAAAAAGTGTTCACAGTATAGATTGAATGGACACATTCTTACCCAACTCTAGAAAACAACACATGCACACAGTTCTACCAGTATGGGTACTGAACCTCCAACCTATCTAAAATTAACAGTCTAGAGAGCACTGTAATACTTGTGCATACCACCAGGAGAAGTATGACTCTCATGGAAGAGATATAGCACTTTTGTCAGGATGACTTCATCTGTATGTTTCCTGTAGGGTATAGTCATAAATGTTATAAGGGAGCTCTTTACACATTTAAATACATCTCAATTACTAGTCTAATCGACAGTTGGAACAAACTCTTCTTCACATTTGAAGACAGACTAACTTTAATCAAAATGATACTGTTATCTAAAATCTCATTCATCCGCCAATCTCTAGTAATTCCCCCACCTGTCAAAATTAAACAGAAAAGTAATAAGTTATTACTCAACTTCCTTTAGTATCCCAAACAAAAACAAGAATATCTCTTCTCTGGCACACCACAAGCTGGGATGAAGGAGGTATAGGTTTTCCAAATATTGATTTTTATTTAAAATTTGCATGCATTAACATAGTGTTACTTTTTTATATCTGCGGTGGTACAGCAGTAGCATTGTTGCCTCACATCAAGAGGTTCTCCTGTTCGATTCTTGGCTGGAGTGCCTTCTGTGTGGAGTCTGCATGTCCTCCCCACGGTCGAGTGGCCTCCGAAAGACATGCGTGAATGGGTGTGCCTTTGCTGAAGGTTGGGCATCAGGCTGGCAACTCGGCACCATAAAAATCGACTGCCAATCGTTAGCGGACCGGAGTTCCACTGTGGCGACCCCTAACCGGGAAAAGTCGAAAAGACAAAAAAAACCATAATGTTACTTTGGAATAATACTTCTTATACATCATATTGGAAATCAATACATGAAACCTTACTTCTTAATAGTAATAGGACATTGCCTGAACCATATACTCAAATACATATACTAACATCTTTATATGGATTTTAAAATATACATTCAAAGTGAAAGGCCAAAACATGTTCTCACACCTCTTATAAACCAAATATTGATTTTGCTTAAAAAGTTTATGTTTTCTACTCAATCAATTCAGAATTTATTAATAATTATGTTCCTATTGCTTACACAAATGAATGCCTGATATATTTTGATACTCAGAAAATGTTAGAATTTAAGAAGGGTGACCTATTACATTGGAATCAATTTCTCTCAGCTAATAAAATAAGTTCTGCAGACTATTTGATCAGCAGATAGAGTTTGCAAAATTGCAATTGGCTGGACATCCAGACTTGTTAGCATTTTATACATACTAAGCTTGTACCCTCATTAGAGGCATACAATAAGAGTAACTTAAAAATCTTGGATTTTACCTCAACAATTATTAACTGCTTACCCAAGAACACTTCATACATATCTGTTACTTATAAAATTCTCAGAAATAATTTTAGCAAAACAGATGTTTCTTTTTGGAATTATTCAAGTGAAGAATCCACATCTTCCCTGTTCTGGCATGTATACACATGGAAATTTTTACATAGATATATTTTCAATCCACACAGACTAGCAATAATGTTTAAGAAAGATTAAATGAAATGCTGGAGATGTGGACACCCTGATCCTGACTGGATACATATGGTTGTTAATTGCAAAATAATTTCCCCATTTTGATTAGACTTTAAAAATCTTTGTAAAGCTCTGTGGAATGACACCTGTATAATTTCTGACTCTCTTTTTCTTTTCAATGCTCCTGTTTCCAAAGTCATTCCTAAAAAGCAAACATTTTTACTATGGTCTTTCCTCTCTATAGCAAGGAAAATTGTTACTAAAATTGGAAATCCCAATCTATTCCTGTCTTTAAAGTTGAGTTTATTCATCTGTGAAATACATTTGCAAGAATGACATTGCTATTATAAAAACAAGGACTAACAACACAACCCATAATTTAATTGCTTGGACAAAATTGTCTAATCTGTTAGAGAAATATTGTGTTCTCCTATGTATATTGCTTTTTTAGTTGTTATGGACATTGTATATAGTTTATTTGTTTTTCCTTGTTACTATACTGTTGTTATTGTGTTGTAAAATGAATAAAAACATTTTGGAAAAAAATGCATCTGCTTTAGGGGAAATGGAGGTAGAAACAAGCATGACACACATGCATACATACACACATGCAAGGTTTCCTTGATGGGTATCTAACTTCCTACCTATTTAGTTTACACAATCTAGAGTGCACTGTAATACATGCAAGCACCACAGGAGAATTCTGACTCTAAAGAGAGAGAGAGAGAGATTGCACTATCAGAATGATCTCATCATTGTGTTTCAGAGAGGATGTTATGGTAAAATTAGGATGAAAGGAGCTGTGAAAACAGTTAAATGCATTTTTCTCAGTGGAACTGGATATACCACCCAATGATATACACATTCTTACCCAAGTCTTCCATGGTAGGTATTGAACCTCTAATCTAAGTAGGTTACACAATCTAGAAATCAATGCACCCCAGGGAGCAGTTTAACTCTGAAAGCAGAGATTGCACTTTTTCAGAATGTTTCAGAGTGGATATTACTGTAAAACTAGGGATTAGTGAGCTCTGAGAACAGCAAAATAAAATAATTGCTAAATTGTTAATTCTCAAGGGAAGTGGATACACCACCAAGGGTTACACACAGTCGCACACACAAACAAGTTTTCCACACTGGCTATTGAAGAGGTGGAAGTATAATGATATACAAGGGAAATAATAATGATATAAAAGAGGAAGATACACTGTCAGGGTGATATGGAAGCAGGGACTAAATTATTTATTGATGAAGAAGGATAGTGTTTCCTCACAGCACTTTGTAGCCAATAAGCGCACATACATTACTGAACCAAAACAGTCATTAGCAGTTGGCTGGAATAGAACCCATGACATTATTACAAAGTCTTTCTGCACATTTGAATATTAACGCACCATACCACAAAGAAATTACTACTTCCCAGCATTAAAATGACACTACTGAAGCACAATGAAAATGTATGGTAGAAGGGGGGTGAACACAGAGAGAGAGAGAGAGAGCGAGAGAGACAGACAGACAGATGCATAGAGAAATGGCTCAAATAAGTTTTGTAGGACATGTAAGAACATCTGTACAGCATGTTAGTTTTACTTATGAAATCATCATTAATCTATCCTGCTCTGTACAATACACCAATTCTGATTGCTACAGGTACAAATAAGGGGTGGGAGAGTGCAACAAACATGAATATCTAAAGCAGATAGGGTTGGCTTATGAAGTCTCCTTTTTCTGGTTACATTGTTTTTGAAAATGATGTCTTGCTGCACTATACCTATGGATACTTGTTATATGTAGAGAAATACAGGCATTTGCAATTAAATATATGATATGAATATGAACTGTCATGAAGTAATAAACTGAAATACTTCTGTAATCGAATCCATGACACTGCTAAAACAGAAGGCTACAAATAGGGTAATTCTTTCAATGTCACATAGGAACTCCTAGTTGAATACATCCAGCTGCCTAATAAATGTTACATTAACAGCTTCACAGTACTACCTTTACTCTGTATTTCCATAGCACAGCATATTTAAGCACATTTGTGTGACAGTAGCTGGATCACTGCAGATTACATTGAAATCGTTGGCTTTTGCAAGAAGTTAAACAGCGTTCACTGTCATAATCATTACTGCTCTATGCCAAACTCATTGCAAATGCTGAGGACATAAAGTGAAGGCCTTTTCCTTGGGTCATGTTTGGCTGTGTGTGTTGTGTCTGAGTTTATTTTTTGACCAAATGAAATGTGTGAAAAAGGGGTTGATAGGAGGATGGTGAAAATGGGGTGGGCAAGCAGAGGGTACCTCACAAGGAAACAAATACAGCAATTTGCAGGAGAGTTATGAGAGAGTACCATAGATGTCCACTTCTTCACATCAGTGTACAATTGTATACTCAGTTTCATGACTTTGCAGAGTCACCACACCAGTGATGGGTGACAACAATGGAATAATGTTGTATGGCCAATTGGACTGAATCACTTGTGTCAGGATGACACACAGATGAAGTGGAGAGCTACTTATGGAACATAATTTTTTGTGAGACAGGAGTCCATTTTTTTTACTTAATAACTACACAGTTACCATATTGTAATTCTTCCTGACAGATTGTTCAGATTTTATAAAAATTATTACTTTGTAAAACAAATGCTGCCTCTGGGTACTGAATCAACACACGGTAAAGTTGGTACTCTAATTGCCTAATGCAAGCAGCAACACTTACTTGAGAAGGCATGCATGCTTGAGATGAATGATGAGGTATGCATGCTTGAGATGCTAGTGCTTGAAGGAATGAAAATAATATTATGGCATTAATATTTATTTTATTTATACTTACCCCATTGTTCCCCATTGTGTGAAATGCCAGTTGCAGTGGAGACAGTCTTGGCTAAGCTATTCTAAGCCTCAGCCTTAAACCGAGACCTGATATTATCCCCCTGCAGCAACCTACAACTGTAGTGCTTCATGTAGAGTGTCACAAATATCCTGGACTGCTCAACACATCTTCTTTGTGCTCTAAATTTATCACCATTTTTCCATTACCAGCCATGTCTGAAAAGGTTAAGCTTGCAAATTATATTTGAACTGGTTCCTAATTCAGATCTCACATGTTACTGGTATTGCACAGATATACACAACCTCACCAACTGCATTCACATGATTGTAATTGGATGGACCCCTTGGTAGACATTTTCACTACTTACAGAAGATAGCAGTAAAGGTGTGAAGCATGGCATTGAGCAGTGCTATGTGTGGTGCTCCACCCATTGTCATAGATTCCATTGTTCAACATTGGACTGCTTACTGGAATGGCTTTTGAGGGTTGCATTTTGACAGGTGAAAGATGGATGAGGTCTGACATACTATAGTCTGGGGTTTACCCAATGTTAAAATATTTTTGGAACAGCTGAGAATCGAACTCATGGGATACAGGAGGCAACAATTGCAACATAATTTGCCTACCCTGTCTCAGTCCTTAGAAATAGATCAGTCCAGGAATCCCACATTCCTTCTCTCTGGAAAATGTCACACATTATCTCTCAGCACAAAGGAGGAAATTCAACAGACATTACTAACTGTAGACCTGTAGCAATCTTACCCCCCCCCCCCTACAATACTTGAAAAATGTATTCAAAAACAATTCCTAAACTATCTCCTGCAGGAAGAACTCCTGTACCCCAGTCAACATGGATTCTGTCCTTCCCATAGTAGTAACACTACACTTCTGACCTATATCAATACTGTCAATAAAGTTAGAGAAAAAGGCAAACTAATCTCCTCCTAATTTATCGAATTGTCTAAAGCCTTTGATGCAGTTTATTGCAACAAACATCTACTTCAAATGTTCTTATTAGGTGTCTCTCAACTCACCATTCAATGGTTCAAACGTTACCTAACCAATTGGTATCAGTCGGTAAAATAGCACTCCACCCTGTGTCCATACATCCCAGTCACCACCGGTGTACCACAAGGCTGTATCCTTCATATCTTCCTCTTTAACATTCTCACCAACACCCTCCACACATCCACACAACTGACCTCCATTTTACAGTACACAGATGACTCCACACTCATTTGCACGTGGCAATGTGGCACATCTCCAAAAAGTACTCATGAAGCTATAACAGCAACTGCAAAAATGGCTTTGTAACTCATCAAAAACTTGGGATTGCTTTATAGAGTCAACAACTTTCTCACCAACGCAACTATAGCTACTCTTTTCACTATGTATCTCCTCCACACACTTCTTTATGGTGCTCCCATCTTTACTAATGTTCAGGCATCACAAAAATAAAAACTTGACAAATGCTACAACAAAGTTGCTAAATTTGCAGTAAGTACCCCTTTCAGAACCCACCGCTGTACAGCACTAAAAAGCCTAAATTGGTTAAAACTTCCCCATCAACTAACATATACCCAGCCTATCACCTCTAAAATTATCAAGAATCCACCTGCATTTCCAGCACTAAATAACATTCTACACAACTATGTTCCTCATCAGTCATCATGATCCAATGACCAAAAACTCCTGTCTGTCCACAAACCTACCAGATCTGCTAAGCATTGTCTGCACTCGTACTATGTTGCTAAGGCCTGGAACTCCTTATCGCTATCTTTCAGGTCAATAACCTCTCTCCCATTCTTCAAAACCATTCTGAAAGACTTCATAGCCAAAAGCTGTTTTTGTTCTTGCTCAACACCAGGATAAACTATATCCCTAAATCTGAACAAATACCTATTCATACCTTACATCTCCTTATGCCCCTTCTTCATTCACTTCCTTAGTTCTTTCAATTTCTCTCCCATGGCTTTCTGTCTAAATATACCACAAGCCCACTTTTCTCTCACTTTGTATTGCAGTTCCTATTTGTATTATACTAACTTACCTTAAATTTCTCTATAAAATGGCCAAAACAATTCTCTAACTATTAAATCATTATTATATAACTTGTATATACACTTAACCAACATTTTCCTAGTATGTCTAATTTGGTATAATTATTTAAAGGTATTTGTTTTTTTAATTATTTTTAAAGACTGCAAACTTATCATTCTTAAAATGTTTTATAGTACTTTGGAGCTTTTCTCCCTGGGCGTCCTCTGAAAATGGGATCCTATCCAGTCAGACTTTCTCAGTAATCAAATGTCAATAAATAAATAAATAATGTATTAACTGTCATTGCCACAGGAGAGCTAATGTTCTACTATGGACATTTGACATTTAGTGAAATCTGAATGAATAAAGATATACTTCAGAGAGGCCTATAAGTGTGTTGTTGGAATCCTGTCTTGAAATGCATTCCTATATAAAAGTCATTCTTACTGCAAGTAGTTATGGTAAACATGGATGCAACTGAATGCAATAATCAAGACAGGTTGGTTTATGATACATGCATACTTACTTCATAAGACATAAGATTCCTAAACACATATTTGCTATATGTGATGAATCACAGTGGTTAGAATAAAGGTATTGTGTCTAATATATACATGCTAGTAATTTATATATAAACTATATTCATTGTCATGTCTAAGAAGGTGGACATACTTTAGGTTATGTATATATTTAATAAATTAAGCCATACATGCTAAAAATCACATTTTCATTATGCAAGACTTACTGATAAATTGCTTGCAAGAATCATGTTTAATGCTATGATTTCTCATTACTGTTATAGTCCAATTTAAAACTTTTTGAAAATTTGCCTCTTATAGCCTTTTTAAAAATTATCTCTTAACTGGATTTAAACCCTTAATAACTTGTATTATTTGCCTAAAGTCACTGGTCTTACACATTGTGCCACAGAAACAGCTAAATGACAGATAAAATTTCTCCTCTCAGTACTGTCCAAACTACTAAAGACAGTGCACTGTTGCTAAGTGTGTTTGAGCTATCTAAGGCAACCTAAACTAAAATGTTCACGTTTTTCCTTAAGTAGCGAACCATTTTTGTACGATGCCAAGTGGAGAGCAAATGTACCTTAAAATGGATTGTGACTGAAAATTAACTATTGTCCATTATGGTAAGATGTTCTGTAAAGAGGATTCAAACAATGCTTCCTGTACATTATTTACATCAATTCACCTCAGTTACACCTTTCACCACAGAGACAGTTACCTGACAAGTGTATTTTCTGAAATGATTAGTATTTAGAGTGCTGTTGGCCTTACAAAGCCACCAGGCATGTTTGAGCCACTTAAAGCAGCCTAAACTAAAATTTTCACTTTTTTCTTAAGTACATATAGTGAATGAAATAATTGCTAAATTGTCAATGTATAAATTTAGTACAAAGTTTAAACCTGTGTTATCTCTGTTTCAAGGTGTTATTCAATCAGTGCTGATAACTGAGTTCAAAATATGTTTTATTGGGGGGGTTGGATGTGGGGGACAATTTGTGTGTGTAGTCACAGGGCATATGCATATGTCAATATGACAGTAATCAGTGATATAATATTTTTATTTTATTTACAGTTTCCACACTCATTATCATTAGTCCTCCATCTGCCAGCACCATCTGCAGCTGCTGGTTCTCCCTCAGACTTCTAATCTGCATCTGCTGCTACTGCTGACCCTGCCTGTGGTCCTTGAAACTGTGGTCCTGTCCTTGATGCAGCTGTTTCTTGAGAATGACTGGCAGTGTAAACTTTGGGCTAGATGATTGTCGTTGAAGTGACACCCTGACCCCAGGTGCAAAATGGGAAAAGGGGGTTTTGGATGGATGGATGGCTATTGGGTAAATGGTACATACTGTAAATATTTCACCACAAAAGCCCAAGTTGTACTACAGTGCACCTCCTGATGTGTCTAGACACTGCAACCTTGATTTATGCAAACCAAACACATGTTCTGTAGTATTCTTTGTTTGACCATAGGCTTCACTGTACCCTTTCTTGGTGGGGTTATATGGGTTTCTCATAGGTGTCATGAGCCAGGTCTCCAATGCCTAACCTGCATCCTCCACTAGATGCCCTTGAGATATGTCTTCCCTAGCAAACCTGAAGTACAACTCACAAGTGTGCCATATGAGTGAATCCTGAAAACAGCCTAGATTACCTGCACATAGAAGTAGATGATCCCTTGTGCATTACAGACAACCTGACAGTTTATAGAGTGGAAACCTTTTCTGTTGAGGTACATAATTTTGTCTTCTTATTTATATGTGCTTCCTTCCCTGTTCTGCAGGAGAGGCTTCTATTGCTATGTGTGTACAATCTATAGCCACAACACTTCATGGAATAATGCTATTGCATAGAATTCCTGCATGGATCTTGCTCATGGTGTTCATGGGAAACAGATATGGTCAGTTGCATCTAACAGCATTACCTTTAAGAAATGATAAAATATTCTAGAGGCAGATGCTGTGACACCAGTAATATATCTCCTGTGGGATCCCTGGAAAGTACCAGAAGCTAGTATGCATAAAACTAAACATCCCTCTGTTTCCACTGGTATGGGTACTGCACAATTTCCCTATTGCCTTAGGTAGGAGTGGCAGAGGTTGCATAATTGCTTCAGCATTCCCTGTCAACTCTGTAACTGTCAACAATTTCTGTTTCTTGCAGTCCATGATCTTCTACTAGCCTGAGGTCTAGCAGCAGCACCCTGATTTAAACCCTGTTGCACATGCAGTATAATTGCAGCAGCAAACCCTAACATGTTTTTTTTCTAAGTGCAATCATGCATATTCATAGGTTCAGAGGTTGGTACTAGGCTATTGGCCCTAGGGCCTATACAAGCCTAGCCATAACAATTCCCTGGATATTTCTTCCCATAATATTTACTTCCCTGGACCACTGCCTAGCAAGGCGACTGACGTGATCCCCAGGGTGAATTTCCTATCTCACATCCAATCATCAAGATTCCTTTTGAAGAGGGCCAAGGAGGTGCTCTGCTTGACATGTATTGGCAGTCTATTCCCGAGTATGGGAAGTCTCTGGGTCAGGAACCTATCCCTCCAGCATGTTTTGTTCATTGTGATGACAAGGTTTAATTCCCTGGAGCATGTGGGTCTGAGGGATTGGAATTTCTTTAAGTGGAGCATGTTCAACATCTCAGGGTTTGACATGGCACTGTATATTAAGCAGAGATCGCCTCTGAGTAGACAATATGCCAGAGTATAGCTGGAGTTTTTTAGATGGTCAGCATAGGGCATCTGCTTTAGGCCTGTGATTCTTTTAGTGAGGTATTTCTGCGGCCTTTCCAGCTGTTGCAGAAGTCTTGTAAGGTACATACCAAATGGGGCATTGTACTCTATAATGGGTCTAATGACAGATGAGTACAGTGGTACAATGACCTCTTTTTTTCTGGATGAAAAGCCCTTAGTATGAGGTGCGCCACATAGAAGGATTTCCTGACTGTTGTGACGATGTGGTTATCGAAGGTGAAGCCACTGTCCACCTGTGTCCCTAAGTCTCTCATCACACTTTCGGTGTTTAGTGTACTGCCACCAAATGTAATTCATGGGTACATGTTTTTTTCCCAAAGGGGATAACTATGCATTTCTTGGCATTAAGCTTGAGCCCATGGCTCTGGCATCAAGCATCTGTTTCTGTAAGGCCCTTTTGTAGAATATCCACATCATTTAGGGATTCAATAATGGCTTCCAGTTTGCAGTCATCTGCGAACTCTGTAAGCCAGAGTCCCTTAGTGTTGGCCTGTACACCAGAGAAGTAGATGCCAAACAAGAGCGGTCCCAGGACTGAACCCTGAGGTACTCCACTTGTCACTTGTCTGGAGCTGGATTTGGAGTCGGCTACTTTTACAGTCTGGGTTCTGTCAGTAAGCCAGTTGGCAACCCATCGAGTGACATAGGGATTTATGCCCAGCTTAGTAAGTTTATCGATGATTCCAGAGTGGGGGATGGTGTCAAAGGCCTTGGTGAGGTCCAGATAGGCTGTGTGGACTGCCTTACCCTCATCCACAGCTCTGGAGACTGATTCAAAGAAGTCAATTAGGTTCAGGAGACAAGATTGGCCCTTCATGAACCCAAACTGGGTGGGGTCCAGTGTTTGAAGGTTGCCAATGTGTTTGTTTATAGGTTCCATGATAATGCATTCTATGCCCTTGCAGATCAGGCTCGTCAGACTGATGGGACAGTAGTTCCCAGGATCCAAGGTGGATCCCCCTTGTGGAGTGGGATAACTGTAGCTGTGCGCCACTCAGTGGGCACGAAGCCTGAGGTGAGGCTATTATTAAACATAACACTTAGGTGAGGTGCCAGTTCATTTTGTAGTTCATGTAGTACATAGCTTGGGATGTCATCTGGTCCCATGGATGCTGTATTCTTAGCTTTGGAGAGTGCGGTTTTCGTGTACATGGCAAAAGCTTACATTAAGCATACACAATTGCTTTATAGCTCCCTGAATAGCTCCGCTATATTGGATTGGTTAATTAGCATATACTTTTGCTCTTTATGCTTTAATTAGCATTTTCTGACATTTACCATTGTTATGCGTCTCTACACATCACGTAGAGCTGCTTAATGAACACCAAATTGAATCCTATCATGTTGGCAGCACTGCTTGACACCAGCACGATTGCTATTCTCGGTGATTCAGAAGTATCTTCAGACATATTAAGTCTGCACCTGTGTCCAGTGTAAATTCATCATTTGGTTTATTAATCATCAGTATTTCTTGCCAGCTGTCTGACTTACACTCTTGTCTCACGGTCCTTGGTGACAATTCAGACTTCACTATTCAGTTATTTTCAGTTCAACAGTACCAGAAAATACCTTGTACTTATGTTTCTGTTTAGCAACATGGAAACTCTTTTGAATGCACTTGTCTTACCTTTAAGACATTTTTACAAAGTATATTGTTGTACAATACATCCTACAAAAGTGATTAAATGCAGAATAATGCACAAGGCTTGAATTTCAACTAGATTAAATTTCTGTTGACATCATGGCTGTATCTTTTGTCAGTACTATTTCAACAAATTCCTATATTACTTTTCAATTTTGCCTTGTGCACATCTATTTAGTTAATTCTTTTAACTATGTACTTGTCATTTCTGATTTATTCCACACATTTTTATACCTGCAAATACATCAGCAGGTTTTTTAAATACATTCCAGGGTGACTCTCTGTCACCCTTGCTATTCTGCCTTGCCATTAGCCCATTAAGCAGTTTACTTAACAGCTTAGGTCATGACTATAATTTGGCTTCTAGAAAACAACAAAGTCTAATGACTTCTCATCTTCTCTTTGTTGATGATCTAAAATTGTATAGCTCATCAGATGAGGAACTGAAATCACAGCTGCAGGCTGTCAAACCTTTTTCAAATGATATTGGAATGTCATTTGGTCTTGATAAATGTGCAAAAGCAACCTTTAAAAAAGGAAAATTGCAGCACCAGGAAAACATCAGTTTGGGACAGGAATGTGATATAAAATAACTTGAGCAAGAGGGGGTGTATAAATACTTGGGAAGTGATGAAGGATCAGCAATAAAACATGAACAAATGTGAATAAAGCTTAGTAAGGAGTACTTTAGATAGGGTTACCATAATTCTTTGTATGTAAAAGAGGACGAAAAAAATGTTTTGCTCTTCAGCACATATTTTTTTGTCGTCTTTCTACTCTTAGTTGAAAAGCAAAAAAAAAAAAAACTCTGTGTTTTGGGGATTTTTGATTGGCCCGTATGCCGACAAACGAGCCAATCAAAACCTCGAACAGCAGACCCTCTTCTGTTCAATGCGGAACATTAAGCAGTTCCGCATTGAACAGAGCTCCACTTTTTGATTGGCTCGTATACTGGTATGCGAGCCAATCAAAAACGTGCACAGCGGACCCTCTTCTGTTCAATGCGGAACATAAAGCAGTTCTGCATTGAACAGAGCTTTGCTTTTTGATTGGCTCGTATACTGGTATACGAGCCAATCAAAAACATGCACAGTGGACCCTCTTCTGTTCAATGCGGAACATCAAGCAGTTCTGCATTGAACAGAGCTCCGTTTTTTTGATTGGCTCATATACTGGTATATGAGCCAATAAAAAAAAAAAAAACAAAGCAGAGAAAAAAACTCCGAAATAGGGATGTCTGCTTTTTGAAAATTCTGCGATTTGTCCGGGTTTTAAAACCCGGACAAATCGCAGAATTTTCAAAAAACAACCGGGCAGGAGCCCAAAATAGAGGACGTGTCTGGGGAAACCCAGACGTATGGTAACCTTAACTTTAGAAGACTTAAATTAATCCTGAAAACATCATTGATACCTAGGAACAAGATCCAAGCTATAAATCAATTTGCTCTTCCTGTCCTAACTTATAGTTTTGGAGTGACTGACTTATCCCAAAAAGTGTTGGATAGATTGGATATTAAAACAAGAAGGACGCTTGATGCTCAACAAATGATTTATAAAAATAAGTGTATACCAAGATTATATATTCCCTGTTCTGAAGAAGGGATGGCCCTCCTTGAAATTGATTACATGTATAGATCTGCAATCGCGGGACTCCACACATATCTACTGACCTCACAAGATCCAAATGTGGTGAAAGTTTTGAAACATGAAGGGAATAAATCTAAGATGACATCTCTGCTTAATTTATTAGAAGCATATTGACGTCAAGCGGAAATGGAAATCAGACCAGAAGTGGATAAAAACCAGGCAGCAACTGGATGTGCTAAAAAACTAAAGAAAGAATATAAGGTGAAGGACCAGGTGAGAAGGCAAGAAATGTGGAAAAAGCATAAACATAGTTGCAAGTATAGAAAACTTCTGGAAGAGCCTCATGTTATTCAACAGGAATCATTAAGGAGAGGTGAATTTACATCAAGAAATGAAAGGTTAATATTGGCAGCCCAAAATAGTAGGCTACGTACACGCTGGTTGACTAAGTCCAGGGAACATGTGGGAGAAGCGGACATATGTAGGTTTTGTGGAACTGAATTGGAAACAGTCACACCTTATTGCTGGTTGCGACTCTCTAATGGCAGAGGGACTGTATACTGAAAGGCATACTAATGTGACGAGATTGTTACACTGGAGATTGTGCAAACATTATGGAACTGAAGTAGCTGAAAAACACTGGAAACATGAGCCACAGAGAATCATAGAAAATTATGAAGTTTACATTACATGGGATCACCCAATACCGACAGGCAAAAAGATAGATGCTAGAAAACTGGACATAGTGGTCCAAGAAAAGAAGACGAAAGTAGCATTGATCACTGAAATCACCACACCCAGTGACTACAGTGTCCTGCATACAGAGAGGCACAAAGTCATAAAATACCTTGATCTGCAGGCAGAAACGAGAGCCATGTGGAAGAAAGATACCCATACAGTTCCAATAGCAGTAGGAGCAACTGGTCTTATAAAAAAGAATTTATAATTGTAATTTACCAATTCATGTAACACCATATGAATTGCAGAAGGAGTCATTGCTGGGCACATTGCAGGTGCTGAGAAGAGCACTTTTGGCTAACATCAAAGAGTGAAACAATACTAATTTCATGAACTTTAATCGTACTTTGACTTAGGAATGGGGTCCATTCCCGTCATGGTATTAGAAACCCAAAAGACTTGGAGAAATTAAAAACAACATTTTTATTGCAGATGTGTACTGCATTAGAGTTACCTCTCCAAATGAAGGACAGCAAAAGCACATTCTGTCTTTACTTTCACACAAATAATTTGTTTCACATTAAAAAAAAAGACTGAAAATGCAGAAGGATGAATATTGAATGTTATTCTACTCCTTTCATCTCAATTTTTATGGGGGGGTGGAACTCCCCCTTGCCCCCCTTTGTGGGTAGCAAGTCCTCCACACACCCCAAACTTACATATACCAACTCCAAGATCACCATACCAGAGAGAAAAGGGAATATTGTATGAAATGGCAGCCTTGTACTTGGTATATTTAAACCTGTATTTTTGGCAATTTGGTCTGCTCATTATAAGACTTGGCATTCTGAATCCGAATATTTCAAATGGTTACCATGTGATAAAGCCAGAACTTCTTTTGGATACATGTTGACTTGCCAATTTTGGGAAACTTGCAAAAAAAGAAAGCAGTTCACTAAAACAACCTTCTGTGAACATTAAAAGATTTTTTTTTTGCAGGGGAAGCCCCTGCACCTCCCATGTGAGGGCCACCTCCTGGAATTATATATACCAACTCTGGGGGTTGCACAACCGTGGAGAAAAAGGCAATCTCCACTCTCGGTGAAAATAGTTTTGGTAAACTAATGTTTTGTTTCCCTTCATAGAAACTACCTTCATCAACCTGACCCATGCTCCTTCTTTTAATAGCCTGCCCTTCGTTTAATGATTTTTATAGCGCAAACTATTGTTTCTCATATTAATGAACTATGCAGCTCAACAAATTCATAGTCTTTGTCCCCCCTCCCCATCTGAGGAGTAACATAAGCATCTGTAGTATCTGTAGATTCCTGTCCCACTGTAAAAAAAAATGGTAAAAAAAATGACAGGTTATTTCTAGGTGCACAGTAATTCCTGAACTTCTCTCTGAGCGCTGCTGTTTTTTCCTTTTCTTCCTTTTTAAAAGTAAAAGTATTACACATTTTCAGTTTTTCTTGAGCTGTGACAAACAAAAACATGACACAATGTACCTTTTTTAAACTTATAATTTATTCTGCTTACAGTATGGAATAAATCTAATTACTGGATACAAACGTTTTCAGTTTAAATCGGCCTGCAGGGAGCAAGTTTCTAGAGATTGCATCGACTATTTTCCAGCTGCAAAACTTATACTTTTTCACTTCTAAACACACACATCTTAAATTATGCTGTTCTTTTTCTTTTAACATCTTTACATTTTCAATTGTAAAGAGTTTGCATACATTAATGTAAAAGAAAGCAAATCATCATGACAGTTTCCATTATTATTGTTTTGTTCTGTATGCATATATTTCTTTCAGAATGTTACTCAGTAAAAAGAAATAAGACACTCTGAATGGGTGACCAGCCTTGATGGGGTTTTTAGTCTGGCTTATTTTAGGATGAAGTGCAGTATTCTATTTCCTAAATTTCTTGCATCTTGGTATTAGGATATTTAAAGACTGGGTTTTGCAGTTAGTAGTACATGATAAACCAAATAAGCTGAATGTAGAAAGATGTCTATGTACTCCAGAATGCGATAAAAAAAGAAATCTTTTTTTTTATTTGCCATGTCTTACAGGTATGTGCTGTCAGCTCTACATTTACACCATGGTAGGTTGGCTGTACTTGATTATAGACAGAATCATATCTGACTTCAGTCCACTCCCATAGCCCATCGCACCATTCTCCTCTGAGGTCCACTGCCATTGTGGACCATGTCCTGGTTATGTCCATGGTAGCATGGGGTCCTTTGATGGCAGGAAGTAATACTATCCAGCTGATTGGTGCTATAACCTGCCCTAGAGTGACTAGAGAGTGGTCATCCCACAGCAGCAGACACTGGACCCAATCTGTACACAGGTGGACATCCTACCTCCCTATGTGCTGATATTACTTTATAGATCACTGAATGTTATGCAGCATAGTTTAGGATCATCCCCACTACTCCACGGTACTGAAAATACCCAAGTCTCACCTGCACACCTATTTCAGCCTTCTATGATCCTTGATCACCCAGTCTCCACTGGGCAACAAGCATTGGACCTGTTAACACAAGATACACCATCCAGTCCCTACCACAAAGACAAATAAGCATGTAAAATCCCACCAGCTATTAGTTAAAATTAGGTCATCTGAGCTGCACTCAGGCCGTTATCTCTCTATGCCAATGGAGGTGGCTGGCAAAAGAGAAACATATCTGTTTGAGGAATGTTTACCCCTACAAGGAGTCAATGTGCTGATTGTAGAAAGCTGATCACATGTCCCAATATAGAGCAAAAGAGAAACATTTCTCTGTGGGTCATGTGACCCCCTATAATGGCAACTGATTGTGATAGATAGAGCACTTATATAATTATACATCCAGGATTACATTATGAGTGCAGGTCACACATAGACTAAATGCACAAAGTGACATCCCCTATTCTAGACACCAATGTTCCAGAAAGTTTCATGCTCTTCTAGCAGATAACGGAAAAGCTAGAATGGTTGTGTGACAGAGACTGGCACCATTTGGTAGAAACATTTCTTTTACATTGATGATTATTGTCTTGAATATATTTTTGTACTTCCTGTAGTAATGTCATGTGATGTATGTGCCTCTATTATGGGTACATTGTGTTCATTACCTTGCAGTTACCAAAATGACAGAACAGAAACATTTTCATGAGCAGAATAAGAATGATACTTCACTAGTGGTACAGCACCATTAGTGATTTTATGTGTGACATTTGACTATACAGTTTGGCTAGGCCCTACTGGAGTCATAAAAGACTGATTAGGCATGTATAAACCTAGTGTTCAGTTCAGCTGTACATTTTAACAATTTCTCAGTATCTTAGGTGACTTATACATTCTGCAGTACAGAGGAACTGAGCAGAACTGAGAAGTCTCTGCTGCTTACTGTGCCATAGAAATATTGCATATAGTGGCATTGTGCATAAAGTGCAAAGTGCACATTCTATGTTGTGTCATGCCAGTGTGAAAACTTTGGACCTTATGTAAAAGGCACAATGCATTAGCATTACTTTTCCATAAAATGCATATAGCACTTATAGGTAAGTATTACCCATATACCACTTACAGGTATGTATTACCATATCCTTCTATGTGAATCCTTCTGTGTGGCACACCTCATCACTAAGGGCTTTTCATCAAGAAAAAATGAGGTTGTTGTCCCACTGTACTCTTCCCTCATTAGACCCATTATAGAATACAATGCCCTGTTTGGTATGTACCTCTCAAGACATCTGCAACAACTGGAAAGGCCACAGAAATACCTCACTAAAAGAAACACAGGCCTAAAGCAGATGCCTTATGCTGACCATCTAAAGAAACTCCACCTATACTCTGTCGCATATCGTCTACTCAGAGGCGATCTCTGCTTAACATACAAGGCCATGTCAAACCCAGAGCTGTTGGACATGCTACACTTAAAGAAATCCCAATCCCTCAGAGACACATGCTCCAGGGATCTAAACCTTGTCATCACAATGAACGAAACATGCTGGAGGGATAGGTTCCTGACCCAGAGACTCCCCAGACTCTGGAATAGACTGCCCATACATGTCAAGCAGAGCGTCTCTTTGGCCCACTTCAAAAGGAACCTTGATGATTGGATGGGAGTTAGGAAATTCACCCCGTGGATCATGTCCGTCGCCCTGCTAGACAAGGGTCCAGGGAAGTGAATACTGTGGGAAGAAATAGCCAGGGAACTGTTATGGCTAGGCTTGTATAGGCCCTAGGGCCAATAGCCTAGTACCAACCTATGAACCTATATACCACTTACAGGATCATAGGAGGTTATTAGGCTAATGGCCCTGGGACTCTTACAAGTCTAGTCAAGAGTTTATCCCCAAAAAGAAACCTCAGACAGCACCTGTCACCCCTGTCAATGAGGGACACAGGTGGAACCCCTGGGACAAATTTATGATTTCCCATCCACTCATCAATGTTGCCCTTGAAGGGGTCAGTAAGGTGCTCTGTTTGATGTGTATGGGAAGTATTTGCAGCTCAACAAACACATAAATCTCACCACTGTCTCTCCCTAAAATATCTGAACTGGCCTGAACTACCTCACCTGTTCCTACAATCGCAACTCCAAGTCATACACTCCATCCTATATCAACCTGATTTCTGCCCAGGTCTATCTTCTCTCATCTCTCACTACTCCCCTACCAGACTTCTCCAAAGCTCAACCAAAGACCTGCTAAAAACCTACAAACCCAAATCCAACACAGGGTGCAACTTATATAGCTACCATCCCTCTACTGCAGGGAACAAACTCCCACCAGAAATAAGGACCCTGACTCACCCCAAACAATTTACGCTAGCAATCAAAGACCACTTTAAAAAACACTAGTCCTGCCAATGTACTCACCCTCCCTGATTATTACCTACCTTTACAGTACAGTCAAACTAACTTACTAAAACTTACCATTAACTACTTCATCCCATGCTTCCTATGCAACCATCAAAGTTCTTCTATACTCGGATTTGGAGTCTGCTATTTTCACAGTGTGGGTTCTGTCAGTGAGCCAGTTGACAACCCATCTTGTGGCATAGGGATTTATACCTAGTTTAGTGAGTTTATCTATAATTCCAGAGTGGGGGATGGTGTCAAAAGACTTGACAAGATCTAGATAGGCTGTGTGAACCACCTTACCCTCATCTACGGCTTTGGTGACTGCTTCAAAGAAGTCTATCAAGTTTAGGAGACATGATCTGCCTTTTACAAACCCAAACTGGGTGGGGTCCAGAGTTTGGAAATGACCATTGTCTTTGTTTATAAGTTCCATGATGATAGGTTTCATGGCCTTGCAGACCGGGCTCATTAGGCTAATGGGCTGGTAGTTCCCGCAGTCCGTGGTGGCTCCCCATTTGTGGGGTGGGATAACTGTCACTGTGCGCCATTCAGTGGGCACAAAGCCTGAGGTGAGGCTATGATTGAACATGGTGCTTAGGTGGGGTGCCAGTTCATTTTGTAGTTAATGTAGAACGCAGCCAGGGATGTTGTCAGGTCCCATGGATGCTGTGTTCTTGTGTGTTTTTTACCTGTGCAGCTGTGATTACAGGAACTTTGCATTCTTACAGTATAGAGATGGGCCCTTTAGGGGGTGGGGGTGGGGTAAAGTTAGCACTGAACCTATCTGCCAGGATGTTGGCAATATCAGTTGGTTCTGTATATTTAGTGCCATTGTGCTGTAACTCAGAGCAGATCTGAGTGTTGCCATTGAGATTCTTGACATAGCTATAGAATGCTTTGTGGTTGTGTTTAGAATCAGTGGTGATTTTGTTTTCATAACTAGCTTTGGAGGATTTTATGAAGGATCTCAACTTCTTACTGAGGCTGACCAGGGAGTTTTTCCAGTCATGGGATTTTACTCTTTTATGCAACAGTTTCTTTCTTCTGTTGTAGAGTTTGTTTATGGCAGGTGACCACCAGATTGGCTTCCTTTTTTTGGAGGATAGCATCTTGATTCTGTTAGGGATAGCATGATCCATGCACTTGTGTAAGTGCTTATAAAGTGCATTTGTGTACGATTCAGCAGTCATACCTCTATTGTCCATCTGCATGGGTGTTGTGAAGTTGGCCACTTCTGTCTTAAGAAGCATGAATTTGGCTTTGGAGAAATTTTTTTATGGTGGTTTCCCTAATGGGAGGTGGGGGTGGGATGTGGATGTCTAGGCTGATTAGCTTGAGGTCAGATCTGTCTAATGAGGAATTGACCTCTGGTGTGGAACACTGGTCGCCCATGTTGGTAATGACCAGGTCTAGGATATTGCTGCCCCTGGTGGGGGTGTGGATAAGTTGATCCAAGGCTTTGAAATTTATGAATTCCAGAAAACGTTGAGCAAAAGAGCTGGTACATGAGTAGTTTTCACAGTTAATGGTGGGGTAGTTGAAATTGCCCAATATTAGGGTGTTGGGTTGTACCCTAATATTTTCCAGTGTATCAAGAAATGATGAGTGGGAATCCTGGAGCATGGTGGGGGATCTGTAGCAAATTACAATTTGGATTGTGGTCTTGCTCAGAGTTAGTTGCACTTGGATATCTCGGATGCATTATGCTGAGCAACTAACCTGGGGGTGTGGATATCCTTAATGAATATGGACAAGCCTCCACCTTTAGTGTTTTGGTCCAGGTTAGGTGGCCGAAAGGTGTGGTATGAATTATAGCCTGGTGATGCAGGTGTGCTCTCTGGAGCCTTGAACCAGGTCTCTGTCACTGCACAGATGTCGATGTTCTCCATTTTATGGAGTGCCTCGAGTGAATGCATTTTAATGTTTAGACTTCTAGCATTGAGTAGCATTACCCTCAGATTTTGCTTTCTTGTACCTGTTATGGTGGTGAATTTGTCATTTGAACCTTGTCTAAAAAAGGCACTATGGGGTGGCAAGAGCCTTAGCCAGTATCCAGAATACCAAGGGCGACAGGTGCAGGCCATCTCTGGCAAAGCATCATGGTCTGTCGATCATGTCATCCCAGGCAGACAGATACTGGATCCTCTTAGAATGACACCAGAAGCTTAGCCAATTGTTGAAGTCAATCATTTTGTCCTTGTACTGTGGTATCACTCTGGGTGACGGCAGGATTCTACTCAGGTCTAGGGTCATACCTGCTTGGGCTACATGATCGGAGAGCTCCTCCATGTCTCTTTCATGTAGTCCAGGGAGGTACATCTCATGTCATTCACATCAACATGGACAATGACAGAGTCATATTTGTACTTGTTGTGGAGTGACCTGAGTGTATGCTTTATGTGGCGGATCCTGGCACCTGACAGGCGGCTGACAGTAACTTTCTCCTTGTTTAGCCTGGTGAGTGGGACATCAGTGTGCCTGACTATAGAGTCACTGATGACTAGAGTGTTGGGTACGTTGTTATACCTTATGGGCTGTGGTTGAGTGGCTCACTGAGTTTGTGGGCTATGTGTCATTTGGGTTGTGTTGGAGGGTGGAGGTTGCTTGCATTTCTGCTTTGGAGGTCTATGTTACTTGAGCAGATTTTTATTGAGATCCTCCGCAAATGTAAGTGTGCGTTTTGTGTTTCTATGTGTGTGTTTTGGTGGTGTAGGTTTTAAGGGACTATGTGCTGAGTGTGGTGTGATGCAAGTGTTTACCTTCTCCTCTTGACTGTCTAGTCCAGCCTTGGTTGAAGAGAGCTTTGCTTCCAGTTTGGCAATATAAGTGCATCTCTCACAGGTTGTAGTGTTGGGTGGTAGGAGGACAGGGTTGTCTGTGTACATGAGGCAATCGCTGCATTGCCCCAAGATACCCAGATTCATCAGGTAGACAGGAGAAAAAAACGGGAGCTGACCCTTAGACATGCCTGGATAGGTGCTTATTTATTAAGTACTAAAAACTGTTTTCCTCTAGACAAGTGAGGAAAGTTGAGTGCTGTAGTAATTTGTAGCTTATTTAGTGCTTACAATGAGTTCCGAACAAGTGCTGAGCTCAAAGAAACAGATTTGAGTGCTAAAACTAAAAAACTGGCTAGTTCTAAGGGAAAATTTGAAGAGCAGACTTTATGGTGCCAGGAATAGTTTAACCCTAGCTAAGCGGTGATGCACAAAATGTATTTTTTTTAATATAACAGTAGCAAATGAGGAAACCAATTTAAACAAGTTAACCAATAAAAAGCTAAAAACTGAGCCCTGTTCCAGCAGTCTTCGATCAGACAAGTTCTAACTGCACACTCCTGCCACTAGGGTGCAGGGGATCCTTCTCCAAAAAAATTGTCTGGATTAGTGTTCAAGTTAAACAAACAAAGCTAGATTCAGCAGGACTGAATTTAGTCTATGCTACAGCAAACAAGGTGTACCAATTTCAGAAAGAAACAGTTCAAATATGCAGGCACAATAAGCCTTTAACCAGAAACTCCCAGCTCAGAAGGACAGAATCTACCCTCTCCTCCCACAAGAGTGCAGACCACACCTTCTTAATGTAAAGTAACTGGCCCGAATCCCAAGTTCTTAAACCAGGACTAATACACTCTTAAAATAACAGACACTAAGCATTCAGTCAGCAACTCCTAGCTTAGAAGGATGCAAGCTACCTGTCCTGCCACAACAGTGCAGACCACA
Organism: Protopterus annectens; assembly: GCF_019279795.1. NCBI lineage: Eukaryota > Metazoa > Chordata > Ceratodontiformes > Protopteridae > Protopterus > Protopterus annectens. The sequence goes on along the minus strand of NC_056726.1, from coordinate 1,597,490,084 downwards.
AACCTTCTTAATCTAAAACAACTGGTCTGAAGCCAAAGTGATTCAACCAAAGGCTTAGAATAACAGTTACAATTTAATCAGGCTACTAACAAGCAGTAATAAATGCAGCAGAATAAATGCAATAAAGTAGGAAAAAACACAAATACAGTAAAAACAGATGAATAAGAATCTAAGTGGCAACTCACAGATATGCGCTGAACTAGAGCAAAATAACACAAAATATACTAAACCTACTGATATTGTCAACATCCTGGCAGATAGATTCAGTGCAAATGTCATCCCCCCTCTCACCTCCAAAAGGGCTCGAAACAATACCGGAAAAGTGTAGTGTCCCAAAAATCACAGACGCACAGGTGAAAACAGCCCTTTCAAAAGCCAAAAACACAGCATCAATGGGACCCGATGGTGTCCCAGGCTGCGTCTTGCATGAACTACAGAACGAACTAACCCCCCCCCACCTAAACATGCTGTTCAACCTCAGCCTCTCCACAGGCTACGTGCCCATAGAATGGCACACAGCAACGGTTATTCCTCTCCACAAAGGAGGGGCCACAACTGACCCTGGTAACTATCACCCCATAAGCCTGACTAGCCTCGTCTGCAAGGCTATGGAGCGCATCATCATGGAACTCATTAACAAAGACATTGGGAACCTCCAAACACTTGACCCAACCCAGGTCAGCTTTGTTAAGGGCAGATCATGCCTACTAAACCTGGTTGACTTCTTTGAGACAGTCACCAAAGCCATAGATAAGGGGAAAGTGGTTCACACAGTCTACCTTGACCTCGCCAAGGCTTTCGACACCATTCCCCATTCGATTATTACAGGAAAACTCACCAGCCTGAACATAAACCCCTACTTCATGAGATGGGTTGCCAACTGGCTTACAGACAGAACCCACATGGTAAGATTAGCAGGACTCTAAACCAGTCACAAGTGGTGTCCCGCAAGGCTCGTTCCTGGGACCCCTACTGTTCAGAATATACTTCTCAGATGTACAGGTAAACACAGGAGGACTATGGCTAACAAAGTTTGCTGGTGACTGCAAACTGGGAGCCATAACTGACTCTCCAGCTGACATGGACATCCTCCAAAAGGGCCTTACTGAGACGGACACCTGGTGTCAAAGTCATGGCCTTAAGCTAAATGCCAAAAAAATTCATAGTCATCCCATTTGGGAAAAACAAAACACCCACGAATTACCACATAGGTGGCAGCCCCCTTAATACAGAAGAGGTAATAAGAGATCTGGGGACCCAGGTAAATAATAATCTCTCCTTTGACAATCATATTGCCAAAGTAGTTAGGTAATCCTTCTATGTGGCCCATCTAATTACTAAAGGGTTTGCATCTAGAAATAAAGAGGTTATAGTGCCCCTCTACTCGTCACTCATTAGACCCATCATAGAGTACAATGCCCCATTTGGGATGTACCTCACAAGACACTTCCAACAGCTGGAAAGACCACAAAAGTACCTCACCAAGAGGATTACTGGCCTCAAACATATGTCCTATGCAGCCTGACTGAAAAAACTCTGGCTGTACTCAGTGGCATATCGCTTACTCAGAGGTGATCTCTGCCTGACTTACAAAGCCATGTCCAACTCAGAATTGATGGACATGCTCCACCTAAATAAATCCAAGTCACTGCGAGCCACGCACCCTAGTCAGCTAAACCACGCCACAACAATAAATAGAACATGCTGGAGGGATATATTCCTGTCACAGAGACTCCCCATGCTTTGGAACAAAATTCCAAATTACATCAGGCAGAGCCCCTCACTAACACTCTTCAAGAGAAACCTTGACGAGTGGATGGGTAACAGAAAATACACCCCTGGGATCACTTCATTGGCTCTGCTTGACAGAGGCTCAGTTAATTAATCAATGGGGCAGCAAAAGTCGACACACTCTGGCTAGGCTTATAAATGCCCTCGGGCAGATAGCTTAGTACCTACCTATGAACCTATGAACCTATAATAAAGTGCAAGTTATTTTTATATAACAATAGAAAATGAGCAAACTGATTTAAACAAATTACCCAATTAACCAGTAAAAAAGCTCAAAACTGAGCCCTGGTCCAGTAGTCTTCAATCAGACAAGTTTGAACTGCACACTCCTGCCACTAGGGTGCAGGGGAACCTTCTCCAAAAAATATGGCCTGGATTAGTGCTCAAGTTATGCAAACAAAGCTAGATTCAGCATGCCTGAATCTAGTCTATGCTACAGAAAACAAAGTGTACCAATTTCAGAAAGAATCAGTTCAAATAAGCAGGCAAAATAGTCCTTTAACCAGAAATTCCCAGCTCAGAAGGGCAGAATCTAACCTCTCCTCCCACAAGAGTGCAGACCACAAACCTTCTTAATGTAAAATAACTGGCCGGAAGCCCAAGTGCTTAAACCAGAACTAATACACTTTTAGAATAACAGACACTGAGCCTTCAATCAGCAATTCCCAATTAAAAAGGATGTAAGCTATCTGTCCTGCCACAACAGTGCAGACCACAAACTTTCTCAATGTAAAACAACTGGTCTGAAGCACAAGTACTTAAATGGAAAGGCTTGGAATAACAGTTACAATTTAATCAGGCTCCTACCAAGCAGTAATAAATGCAGCAGAGTAAATACACTTAAGTACTTTTAAGAAGAGGCAAAAGCAAAATAAAGTGGAATTTTTTTTTAGGTAAAGTACATGGAGATAGGAAGGAGGAGGAGAGGTTAAGAACCTAAGTGGGTTGGCCTTCTCAAATGTTCTCTCTGTATTAAATAGAGTGAACACCAGACTGGGAGAGGTGTCCCAGAGCAAATTTACAGCAGGGGCAGGCAACTGCAAAGCCATCAACTATGGGGAGGGGAAAAAAACAGTTACAAGGACAGATGAGAGCAGAAAACAATGCCAGAGTCAGGCAAAATTAAGACAATGCAGAACTCTGAAAGGTTAAAATGCCAATAAATATACTTATCAATCAGCAATATATTTCCAGATTGTTTGGGAATCACACCAGCTAGAACACCAGGAGTTTCCAACAGTGTATGCAAGAATTTTACTTTTTTTAGAATGTAGCTTACGTATTTTAACTACCAAAATTCTCTATTGCTATTTTTATTGAAATGTATCTGTATAGCTATTTTTATTGCAATGTATATCTTTGCAGCTTTTCTCCCCAGGCCTCCACTGAAAAAGGGCAATAGCTCAGCCAGACACTCCCAGTCAACAAATATAAAATAAAATAAGTAAATAAATAAATAAATATATCACGTACAGGTATGTGTTACCCATATACCCCTTATAGGTACGTATTACTCATATACCACTAATAGGTATGCATTACCCATATATCACTTAGAGGTATGTATTACCCATATACCACTTATAGGTATGCATTACCCATATACTACTTACAGGTAGGTATTACCCATATACTACTTATAGGTATGTATTACCCATATACCACTTACAGGCAGGTATTACCCATATATCACTTATAGGTATTTATTACCCATATATCACTTACAGGTATGTATTACCCATATACCACTTAGAGGTACATATTACCCATATACCACTTATAAGTATGTATTACCCATATACCACTTACAGGTAGGTATTACCCATATACCACTTATAGGTATGTATTACCCATATACCACTTACAGATAGGTATTGCCCATATACCACTTATAGGAACGTATTACCCATATACCACTTACAGGTATGTATTACTCATATACCACTTAGAGGTGCATATTACCCATATACCACTTACAGGTATGTATTACCCATATACCATTTATATGTATGCATTACCCATATGCCACTTACAGGTATTTATTACCCATATACCACTTACAGGTAAGTATTACCCATATACCACTTCTAGGTACGTATTACCCATATACCACTTACAGGTATGTATTACCCATATACCACTTATAGGTATGTATTACCCATATACCACTTATAGGTATGCATTACCCATATACCACTTATAGGTATGCATTACCCATATACCACTTACAGGTATGCATTACCCATATACCACTTGTAGGTACTGTATGTATTTTCCATATACCACTTATAGGTATGTATTACCCAGATACCACTTATAGGTATGTATTACGCATATACCACTTATAGGTATATATTACTCATATACCACTTACAGGTAAGTATTACCCATATACCACTTATAGGTACGTATTGCCCATATAACACTTATAGGTATGTATTACCTATATATGACTTACAGGTAGGTATTACCCATATACTACTTATAGGTATGTATTACCCATATACCACTTACAGGCAGGTATTACCCATATATCACTTATAGGTATTTATTACCCATATATCACTTACAGGTATGTATTACCCATATACCACTTAGAGGTACGTATTACCCATATACCACTTATAAGTATGTATTACCCATATACCACTTACAGGTAGGTATTACCCATATACCACTTATAGGTACGTATTACCCATATACCACTTATAGGGATGTATTACTTATGGCTGGGAATAGAATATGCCATAGGCAATTTTGCTTCCTACTTCTGAGGTGTATGTGTAGGTAACTGTTTGAATGTAGGGACCTGCTTTAGTGAGTCCTGTAGTGTGAGACTGAATGGGCAAATATCCAGACTTACCTATGCTAAGTCCAAGAGTGAGTTTATCTGAAACAATCCTGTGTTAGTTTGTGATTGACTATGCAGTTGCCTGGTAAGAGAAGATTTATTTTTATCTATATTTTATTTTTTTTCTTTTGTTTTTCACTGTTTGTAGGAAGAAAGGAATAGCCTGTAGATTAGAAGATTTACTTTGATTTATACTTTGCTGTTTTACCTCAGATTTTCACTATTTGTTGTTAGAAATGGATATAGATTTTAGACTGGCAAATTCTAGCCATCCCAAGGTGCTGTGTCATCTTTAAATTCTCACGGACTACAGAGGGGACTCTCCATAGCTTATGTGAAACAATCCTGTGTTAGTGTGTGATTTATTGATCTTTACTATTATAATGAGGAATGACTGCTGAAAGTGAGCAAAAGCTGCTGTGCAATGTAAAGGAAATCCAGAGTTTGGTATTACTGGCACAACTGGTACAGTAGGTCAGAACAATGCCTTTATTGTATTTAATTTAATATTTAGTTCTATATTGTTTGCATGATTTTTCTCATAGAAGTTGATTTAAATGTTCTTTGAATTCTGTGTTAACTGATTTTTGTTGTTCTTTTCTTTTAGAATTGTTTATTCATTTGCAGCTGAGTATGGAGTCCTTAAATGAGTAAGCCATCAATGATTTGTTAAAGCACAAGTGTCTTGTACAATTTATTAAATGCTATGCATATTTAAAGGTAACACCTGATAGCACTGGTGATCTGTGCTCCTCATGTCAAAAGTTGGATCATTTGTTTACCGTTATTAGTTGTAAATCTGGACGTAGTGATGATGATTGCACTTGTGCAATTGGCACAGCTTGGAAAACTGTTGTTACACATATTAATGACTGGACAGATGAGATAAATAATATTAGGCAAAGTGCAAACTGAACACATTTAGACAAGGAAGTCTCTTTTGTTAGTAAAGATCACTCAACTCCTATTAAGCACAATACTACCGATGACAGCTTTGGAATTCAAGATACAAGTATTCAACATTCTGAGAATTCAGAGTATGTAGAAGAACATAATCAATAAAGAAAGGATGAAGATCACAAAAATTAACAAGGAAGAAAAATAAATGTATTAATGTTTACGGTGCAAAGGGAATATGTACTAAAATGACAGTGCTTTCTTACATAATACCCAGATTACAGGAAATGGCAACGTTGTTCTATCAGAAAACCTTCAGTCTACAGAAAAAGACCTAATTTTTCCAAAAGAGAAGGTAGAAATAAAAGGTAAAGGGATAGGTGGAAACAAAGAAATCAAAGTGAAACTTGCAAGGATTGAAGAACATTGTTTTAAGAAAAAAGGAGGAGAAAGACTGAAGCTGATAACATGGTTCAAGCTGTGGATGTACAAAGCCTGCTGGATGAGAATTGCATGCTTACAAATGTAATAAGCAATAAAAACAGTGGGATTAATACTAATACAGGTGATTAAGATCATTCCTTGTTAAGAACTGATAGAGCAGCTATTACTGAATGAGAAGCTGGAGGTTCTTCAAATCTGATCAGAAGTGACGTACTTGTAATTGGAGATTCAGTTATTAAAGGAACTGATATTTACATTTGTAGAGAAGATAATGAACATCAGATAGTGTTATGCTTGCCAGGAGCAAAAATACAGGATGTCAGAAAGGCTGTAGAGTGCCTTAATGTAAGAAAGTATGGAACTAGTTTTATTCATGTTGATACAAAATATGTCACCTGCAAAGACTCTCTCAATGTTAGTAGGGACTTACAGCACTCTTAGATATCATAGTTTGTATAGGTATTAGGATGTATTTTCTACAAATCACACATAGAAAGAAGAGCCAGGTCATAGTGAATGAAAAGATTTTTTGGGGATAAATGCCTACATGAAAAAATGACCCATTGTAAAAACAGAAATGTGTACAGCATCCAAGCCTACTTCTGGGCACATGTGTTTAGGCAGGGTGGTTAGCATTTGTCAAGACCAGGGAATAGAATTATTGCAGCAGATATATTATGATATTTGACAAGACAGGATTTTTGCCATGTCAGAAATGTAATAGTTCACAAATAGCAACATTTGATGTATCTCTGAGGGTTGTTAATAGTAGGAGGTTTAGTAATAATGTTTTTGTTGGAAAATTTCCTATGCTCCCACAAGAATGATGCTTTTGCTTGTGAAACATGATTAAACACAGTGACTAGAAACCAATTTTGTAACAGACATTCTATCAAAAAATTAGGTGGATGTGTTGTGACAGGGATTAAAGATTGTTATGAGACTTGTAATTATTACATGTTCAGTGAAACACTAATGATGTAGATTATGTAACTGTGACAATAAAGAATTCCCTGCAACATATAGCAATTGTTGGAGCATATAGACCACCAAGGTGAAGAACTGATGATATAGATGAAGTCATACATTTCTTGCATGAAGCACAAGTGGGAAGAATAATAGTGGCTGAGCACTTAACTTTACCAGAAACAGACTGGAATAATATCGATTCAACAAAACTACTAAGGGAATTATTTACAGTGAATGTTTAGGAAGAACAATTGCTTCAAATTGTAAAAAAAGCCTACCAGGGAATGGAAGAGACTGGACATTGTTTGTGGTCCTAAGGAAATAACTGTCACTTCATGTCAGTACTTACCACCGTTGATATGCAGTGATCAGGGGGTTATAAAGGTTAAATCATTGCTGTATAATTGTGCCAAACTGAAATCTAAAACAATGCACTGAAGATTAATAAAATATTACATGGAAGCAAAACAATAACTATGTAAAAATAATTGGAATGATGCATTGAGTGGAAAAAGTGAAGACGGAATGTGACAAGTTTAGAAAGAGAAATTGAATGCAACATTTCAAAACCATGTTTAACATCAGGATCAGGGTATACAGTGTCAGGAGGCTATACTTCTATGAAAACAAGATACTTGATTAAGTTGAGAGACAACAAATATAAGACATAGAAAACCGGTCGAACTATGGCTTTGAAAACTGAACTAATCAAGTGGTACAAACAAATTAAGCATGGGCCAGTGTAAAGCCTACACTAAGTGTACTAAGTGTACACAATATGTAGTCAATAAAATTCTTAGCACATTTTTTGTGCTTTCTAGTCAGTCAGAAAGATTACATTGTGTACATGTAGTCTCCACTTTGTGGTGACCATTATGAATCCCTGTCAGTATTTAAAGCTGCAAAAATATCAGCAGGAAAACTAAAATTAGGAGAAAGAAGGTGTGTGTTATGGCTGTGTTGTCTGTTCACTCAGAACAGTGTACGCTTAGTGCAGACTTTGTTGAATCTGGCCCATAGTGTAAGACACTATCAAGAAAAATGTTGAGAAAATTTATCTAGAGATATCGAGCGTAATAGGAAACCATTTTATAGACACATAGGATGTGGTAGGAGTAAAGACATACAAATTGATAAAACTGTAGATTATAAAGTTAATTCTCAGAAACAACATATTATAGATATATTCACAAAATCTTATGCAAAGTAGTTTGGCTTCTGAAAGGGGGTGTTAAATTGTCCTAGTAACATCCAGGTAACCTCAGACACTGAAATCAAATTAGATTATATTGGAAAGGAAATATACAAATTGGATCCAAACAAAGCACATAGTAAAAATGAGCTGAAAACACTTTGTCATGAGCTTGCAGTACCATTATATTTGCTATGCACTAGGCTATTTAAATATGGAGAGATTCCTCAAGATTGTAGACATGCACTTGTTAAACTTATGTTTAAGGGAAAGGGGAGTAGGACAAAATCAGACTCATGCAGACCCATACATTTACTTTCATGTTATGGAACAATAATAGGGGAAGCTTATTTTGGAAACCATATATCAACAAGCATATGCTACAAATAGATTTATATCCACTGTAACATGATATTCTATAACAATATAATAATAGCTATAAATGAAAAATTGCGCTGTGATGTAATTTTTGTAGACTCAGCTGCAGCATTTGATAGGGTCATACACAAAACACTGATCAATAAATTAGAGCAACTAGGTATTAATGCACTCTCAATAAAATGGATAGCTGCATGGCTTTTAAATAGGACATGGCAAGTATCATACAGCAAATGGACAGGTGAAATTCTAAATTATAGTCAGGGTGTCCCACCAGGCTCTGCCCTAGGCCTTTACTTGTACAGGTTGTATCTTTCACATCTCTTTTTCATCTGAGGTGTTCTACAGTCTGTATGCAGATGACTTGAAATTGAGTAAACTGATTACATGTGTTACAGATAAGGCATGTCTGCAAAAGAACTTGACTAAATTGACCATTTGGGCACAGGAGAATAATATGCTGATAAATGCATCAAAAACTAAACATATGAGATTTGGGAGATGTGGATTGAAAGGTGAATATTTAATATAGCACACGATGATTGAAACTGTAGATTCATTTAAGGACCTTGGTATATGGATAAATCCATGTTTGAGTTTTTCTAATCATATCATCCAATTGGTCATTGGTAGTTATTGAACTATAGGTTGCATAAAAAGCTTTAGAAAGTCTAGAAAATTAGAAATAATGAAATCATTATTAGTTACATTAAACCCAAATTTGAGTATGGAATAATATGGAAACTTTATTATAGGAAAACAAGTATGATAAAATTGGAAACAGTATAGTGGAAATATACCAATGTCATTCATGGATGTGAAAATGTAAGTTATTATGAAATAATAAAACATTTGAACAAGATGAACAGTGTCTCATACATATTTTAAGAGGGACCTTATTCAAGTGTTTAGAGCATTTAGAAACAGCTACTTCTGAGAATGTTCAGGTTTATCAAAAAATAGTACAGAAGATTATATACGAATGAAAGCTGTACTAATGGGTTCTCTGAGGGATTAGCTGATGCATGGAAGTGATTGCCGAATTACATAAAAGTAGACGCATGTTTCGATATTTTTTTAAGAATAACCTGGACACTTATTATGGAAATAACTATTTTGGTTTATTTGAAGGGGTACTATTGTCCATGTCAGAAATATTTGTATGTGTCTGTATATGTATGCATGTATGTATACCATTTCTTGGAATATTTCCTTTCCTCTGAGGTATGGCAATTTCAGAGTTGGTACATATCATTTCAGAGTTGTCGAAGGTGCAGGAGGGGCTTCCTCCCCACAAGAAAGAGGAGAAGAGCAATGCTTGAGATTTGCTCTTCCAAATTTTTGATCTTTTTTTCTGTTTTTTGGCAACTGGCATTTCAAGTGTCAACACTTAAACAGGGAGCCATATGTATAGTTTACAGCCGGTTCTTTCGGTGCCATGGCCTATAGTATGGTGTAAACACATTTTAATACTGCTAT